>NW_027316744.1:0-37075 GCF_033978685.3 Nerophis lumbriciformis | reverse complement strand
AGGAATTATGTTGAAAAACATTTTTATTGCTTATTTCGCATTATCTCAGGATTTTAAGAACTTTACTGTCATAATGAGTAAAAAACTACTTTTTGTGTTTGCAAGCCTTAAAATAGCAAATGTTTCGAGTAAAACTCACAAGGATGCATTGTTTTAGGCTTTATTAACCTATTTGCATGTGTGATTAGGAAGTTATGTTTAAATAACAGTCAAATTGAATGTAGCAGTTATACTGTCATTATGAAAAAAAAACAATTTTTGTATTTGTAAACCTTACCAAATTACCTGATTCTGGTAAAACTCACATAGATACAATATTTTAGGCATTTTTAGACATAATGCATGTTCAATTTTGGAGTTATGTTTATATATATTTCATATTTGGTATGACAGTTATACTGTCATATTGAATTAAAAAAACTAACTTGCCTCTTTGCAAAACTTACAAAATATAATTTTTCTAGTAAAACTAACAAAGATACATATCTTCACGCATTATCAGACATGTTGCATGTTTGGTGTAGGAATTATGTTGAAAAACATTTTTATTGCTTATTTCGCATTATCTCAGGATTTTAAGAACATTACTGTCATAATGAGTAAAAAACTACTTTTTGTGTTTGCAAGCCTTAAAATAGCATATGTTTCAAATAAAACTCACAAGGTTGCATTGTTTTAGGCTTTATTAACCTATTTGCATGTGTGATTAGGAAGTTATGTTTAAATAACAGTCAAATTGAATGTAGCAGTTATACTGTCATTATGAAAAAAAAACAATTTTTGTATTTGTAAACCTTACCAAATTACCTGATTCTGGTAAAACTCACATAGATACAATATTTTAGGCATTTTTAGACATAATGCATGTTCAATTTTGGAGTTATGTTTATATATATTTCATATTTGGTATGACAGTTATACTGTCATATTGAATTAAAAAAACTAACTTGCCTCTTTGCAAAACTTACAAAATATATTTTTTCTAGTAAAACTAACAAAGATACATATCTTCACGCATTACTAGACATGTTGCATGTTTGGTGTAGGAATTATGTTGAAAAACATTTTTATTGCTTATTTCGCATTATCTCAGGATTTTAAGAACATTACTGTCAAAATGAGTAAAAAAATACTTTTTGTGTTTGCAAGCCTTAAAATAGCATATGTTTCGAGTAAAACTCACAAGGATGCATTGTTTTAGGCTTTATTAACCTATTTGCATGTGTGATTAGGAAGTTATGTTTAAATAACAGTCAAATTGAATGTAGCAGTTATACTGTCATTATGAAAAAAAAAAAAAATTTTGTATTTGTAAACCTTACCAAATTACCTGATTCTGGTGAAACTCACATATATACAATATTACAGGCAATTTTAGACATAATGCATGTTTAGGTTTGGAGTTTTGTTTATATAACTTTCATATTTGGTATGACAGTTATACTGTCATATTGAATTAAAAAAACTTATTTGCCTCTTTGCAAAACTTATAAAAGATCATTTTTCTAGTAAAACTAACAAAGATACATGTCTTCAGGCATTATTAGACATGTTGCATGTTTGGTGTAGGAATTATGTTGAAAAACATTTTTATTGCTTATTTTGCATTATCTCAGGATTTTAAGAACATTAATGTCAAAATGAGTAAAAAACTACTTTTTGTGTTTGCAAGCCTAAAATAGCATATGTTTCGAGTAAAACTCACAAGGATGCATTGTTTTAGGCTTTATTAACCTATTTTGCATGTGTGGTTAGGGAGTTATGTTTAAATAACAGTCAAATTGAATGTAGCAGTTAACTGTCATTATGAGTAAACCCCTAATTTATGTAATTGTACACCTTACCAAAATAACTGATTCTTGTAAAACTCACATAGATACAATATTTTAGGCATTTTTAGACATAATGCATTTTCAGTTTTGGAGTTATGTTTATATAACTTTCATATTTGGTATGTCATATTGAATTAAAAAAACTTATTTGCCTCTTTGCAAAACTTACAAAATATAATTTTTCTAGTAAAACTAACAAAGATACATATCTTCACGCATTATCAGACATGTTGCATGTTTGGTGTAGGAATTATGTTGAAAAACATTTTTATTGCTTATTTCGCATTATCTCAGGATTTTAAGAACATTACTGTCATAATGAGTAAAAAACTACTTTTTGTGTTTGCAAGCCTTAAAATAGCATATGTTTCGAGTAAAACTCACAAGGATGCATTGTTTTAGGCTTTATTAACCTATTTGCATGTGTGATTAGGAAGTTATGTTTAAATAACAGTAAAATTGAATGTAGCAGTTATACTGTCTGTATGAAAAAAAAACAATTTTTGTATTTGTAAACCTTACCAAATTACCTGATTCTGGTAAAACTCACATAGATACAATATTTTAGGCATTTTTAGACATAATGCATGTTCAATTTTGGAGTTATGTTTATATATATTTCATATTTGGTATGACAGTTATACTGTCATATTGCATTAAAAAAACTAACTTGCCTCTTTGCAAAACTTACAAAATATAATTTTTCTAGTAAAACTAACAAAGATACATATCTTCACGCATTATCAGACATGTTGCATGTTTGGTGTAGGAATTATGTTGAAAAACATTTTTATTGCTTATTTCGCATTATCTCAGGATTTTAAGAACAGTACTGTCACAATGAGTAAAAAACTACTTTTTGTGTTTGCAAGCCTTAAAATAGCATATGTTTCGAGTAAAACCCACAAGGATGCATTGTTTTAGGCTTTATTAACCTATTTGCATGTGTGATTAGGAAGTTATGTTTAAATAACAGTCAAATTGAATGTAGCAGTTACACTGTCATTATGAAAAAAAAAAAAATTTTGTATTTGTAAACCTTACCAAATTACCTGATTCTGGTGAAACTCACATATATACAATATTACAGGCAATTTTAGACATAATGCATGTTTAGGTTTGGAGTTTTGTTTATATAACTTTCATATTTGGTATGACAGTTATACTGTCATATTGAATTAAAAAAACTTATTTGCCTCTTTGCAAAACTTATAAAAGATCATTTTTCTAGTAAAACTAACAAAGATACATGTCTACAGAAATTATTAGACATGTTGCATGTTTGGTGTAGGAATTATGTTGAAAAACATTTTTATTGCTTATTTTGCATTATCTCAGGATTTTAGGAACATTACTGTCATAATGAGTAAAAAACTACTTTTTGTGCTTGCAAGCCTAAAATAGCATATGTTTCGAGTAAAACTCACAAGGATGCATTGTTTTAGGCTTTATTAACCTATTTTGCATGTGTGGTTAGGGAGTTATGTTTAAATAACAGTCAAATTGAATGTAGCAGTTAACTGTCATTATGAGTAAACCCCTAATTTATGTAATTGTACACCTTACCAAAATAACTGATTCTTGTAAAACTCACATAGATACAATATTTTAGGCATTTTTAGACATAATGCATGTTCAATTTTGGAGTTATGTTCATATATATTTCATATTTGGTATGACAGTTATACTGTCATATTGCATTAAAAAAACTAACTTGCCTCTTTGCAAAACTTACAAAATATAATTTTTCTAGTAAAACTAACAAAGATACATATCTTCAAGCATTATCAGACATGTTGCATGTTTGGTGTAGGAATTATGTTGAAAAACATTTTTATTGCTTATTTCGCATTATCTCAGGATTTTAAGAACATTACTGTCATAATGAGTAAAAAACTACTTTTTGTGTTTGCAAGCCTTAAAATAGCATATGTTTCGAGTAAAACCCACAAGGATGCATTGTTTTAGGCTTTATTAACCTATTTGCATGTGTGATTAGGAAGTTATGTTTAAATAACAGTCAAATTGAATGTAGCAGTTATACTGTCATGAAAAAAAAAACATTTTTGTATTTGTAAACCTTACCAAATTACCTGATTCTGGTGAAACTCACATATATACAATATTACAGGCAATTTTAGACATAATGGATGTTTAGGTTTGGAGTTTTGTTTATATAACTTTCATATTTGGTATGACAGTTATACTGTCATATTGAATTAAAAAAACTTATTTGCCTCTTTGCAAAACTTATAAAAGATCATTTTTCTAGTAAAACTAACAAAGATACATGTCTTCAGGCATTATTAGACATGTTGCATGTTTGGTGTAGGAATTATGTTGAAAAACATTTTTATTGCTTATTTCGCATTATCTCTGGATTTTAAGAACTTTTCTGTCATAATGAGTAAAAAACTACTTTTTGTGTTTGCAAGCCTTAAAATAGCAAATGTTTCGAGTAAAACTCACAGGGATGCATTGTTTTAGGCTTTATTAACCTATTTGCATGTGTGATTAGGAAGTTATGTTTAAATAACAGTCAAATTGAATGTAGCAGTTATACTGTCATTATGAAAAAAAAACAATTTTTTATTTGTAAACCTTACCAAATTACCTGATTCTGGTAAAACTCACATAGATACAATATTTTAGGCATTTTTAGACATAATGCATGTTCAATTTTGGAGTTATGTTCATATATATTTCATATTTGGTATGACAGTTATACTGTCATATTGCATTAAAAAAACTAACTTGCCTCTTTGCAAAACTTACAAAATATAATTTTTCTAGTAAAACTAACAAAGATACATATCTTCAAGCATTATCAGACATGTTGCATGTTTGGTGTAGGAATTATGTTGAAAAACATTTTTATTGCTTATTTCGCATTATCTCAGGATTTTAAGAACATTACTGTCATAATGAGTAAAAAAATACTTTTTGTGTTTGCAAGCCTTAAAATAGCATATGTTTCGAGTAAAACCCACAAGGATGCATTGTTTTAGGCTTTATTAACCTATTTGCATGTGTGATTAGGAAGTTATGTTTAAATAACAGTCAAATTGAATGTAGCAGTTATACTGTCATGAAAAAAAAAACATTTTTGTATTTGTAAACCTTACCAAATTACCTGATTCTGGTGAAACTCACATATATACAATATTACAGGCAATTTTAGACATAATGGATGTTTAGGTTTGGAGTTTTGTTTATATAACTTTCATATTTGGTATGACAGTTATACTGTCATATTGAATTAAAAAAACTTATTTGCCTCTTTGCAAAACTTATAAAAGATCATTTTTCTAGTAAAACTAACAAAGATACATGTCTTCAGGCATTATTAGACATGTTGCATGTTTGGTGTAGGAATTATGTTGAAAAACATTTTTATTGCTTATTTCGCATTATCTCTGGATTTTAAGAACTTTTCTGTCATAATGAGTAAAAAACTACTTTTTGTGTTTGCAAGCCTTAAAATAGCAAATGTTTCAAGTAAAACTCACAGGGATGCATTGTTTTAGGCTTTATTAACCTATTTGCATGTGTGATTAGGAAGTTATGTTTAAATAACAGTCAAATTGAATGTAGCAGTTATACTGTCATTATGAAAAAAAAACAATTTTTTATTTGTAAACCTTACCAAATTACCTGATTCTGGTGAAACTCAAATATATACAATATTACAGGCAATTTTAGACATAATGCATGTTTAGGTTTGGAGTTTTGTTTATATAACTTTCATATTTGGTATGACAGTTATACTGTCATATTGAATTAAAAAAACTTATTTGCCTCTTTGCAAAACTTATAAAAGATCATTTTTCTAGTAAAACTAACAAAGATACATGTCTTCAGGCATTATTAGACATGTTGCATGTTTGGTGTAGGAATTATGTTGAAAAACATTTTTATTGCTTATTTTGCATTATCTCAGGATTTTAAGAACAGTACTGTCAAAATGAGTAAAAAACTACTTTTTGTGTTTGCAAGCCCAAAATAGCATATGTTTCGATTAAAACTCACAAGGATGCATTGTTTTAGGCTTTATTAACCTATTTTGCATGTGTGGTTAGGGAGTTATGTTTAAATAACAGTCAAATTGAATGTAGCAGTTAACTGTCATTATGAGTAAACCCCTAATTTATGTAATTGTACACCTTACCAAAATAACTGATTCTTGTAAAACTCACATAGATACAATATTTTAGGCATTTTTAGACATAATGCATGTTCAGTTTTGGAGTTATGTTTATATAACTTTCATATTTGGTATGACAGTTATACTGTCATATTGGATTAAAAAAACTAACTTGAGTCTTTGTAAAACTTACAAAAGATAATTTTTCTAGTATAACTAACAAAGATACATGTATCCATGCATTATTAGACATGTTGCATGTTTGGTTTAGGAATTATGATGAAAAACATTTTTATTGCTTATTTCGCATTATCTCAGGATTTGAAGAACATTACTGTCAAAATGATTAAAAAACTACTTTTTGTGTTTGCAAGCCTTAAAATAGCATATGTTTCGAGTAAAACTCACAAGGATGCATTGTTTTAGGCTTTATTAACCTATTTGCATGTGTGATTAGGAAGTTATGTTTAAATAACAGTCAAATTGAATGTAGCATTTATACTGTCATTATGAAAAAAAACTATTTTTGTATTTGTAAACCTTACCAAATTACCTGATTCTGGTGAAACTCGCATAGATACAATATTACAGGCAATTTTAGACATAATGCATGTTCAGTTTTGGAGTTATGTTTATAAATAAATAATGATAAATGGGTTGTACTTGTATAGCGCTTTTCTGCCTTCAAGGTACTCAAAGCGCTTTGACACTACTTCCATATTTACCTATTCACACACACATTCACACACTGATGGAGGGAGCTGCCATGCAAGGCGCTAACCAGCACCCATCAGGAGGAAGGGTGAAGTGTCTTGCTCAGAACACAACGGACATGACGAGGTTGGTACTAGGTGGGGATTGAACAAAGGGGCCCTCGGGTCGCGCACGGCCATTCTTCCACTGCGCCACGCCGTCCCAATTATATAACTTTCATATTTGGTATGACAGTTAGACTGTCATATTGAATTAAAAAAACTAACTTGCCTCTTTGCAAAACTTACAAAAGATAATTTTTCTATTAAAACTAACAAAGATACATGTCTTCAGGCATTATTAGACATGTTGCAAGTTTGGTGTAGGAATTATGTTGAAAAACATTTTTATTGCTTATTTTGCATTATCTCAGGATTTTAAGAACATTACTGTTATAATCAGTAAAAAACTACTTTTTGTGTTTGCAAGCCTTAAAATAGCATATGTTGCGAGTAAAACTCACAAGGATGCATTGTTTTAGGCTTTATTAGCCTATTTGCATGTGTGGTTAGGAAGTTATAATTAAATAACTGTCAAATTGAATATAGCAGTTCTACTGTCATTATGAGAAAAAAACCAATTTTTGTATTTGTAAACCTTACAAAATTACCTTATTCTGGTAAAACTCACATAGATACAATATTTTAGGCATTTTTAGACATAATGCATGTTCAGTTTTGGAGTTATGTTTATATAAATTATACATTTAGTTTGACAGTTATACTGTTATATTGAATTAAAAAAACTTACTTGCGTCGTTGCAAAACTTACAAAAGATACATTTTCTAGTAAAACTAACAAAAGATACATGTCTTCAGGCATTATTAGACATGTTGCATGTTTGGTGTAGGAATTATGTTGAAAAACATTTTTATTGCTTTTTTCGCATTATCTCAGGATTTTAAGAACATTACTGGCATATTGAGTAAAAAACTACTATGACAGTATACTGTCACATTCAATCCGACTGTTATTTAAACATAACTCCTAAACCATGCAAGCAAAATATCAAATAATGCCTAGAGAAATGTATCTTTGTAAGTTTTACAGGAAAAAATAGTATACTGTCATACTAAATATGAAAGTTGAATAAATATAACACCAAAACCAAACTTGCAATCCGTCTAAAAATGCCTGTAATATTAAATATATGTGAGTTTTACCAGAATCGGTTATTTTGGTAAGGTTTACAAATACAAAAATTGGGTTTTACTCATAATGACAGTATAACTGCCATATTCAAAATAACAGTTATTTAAACATAACTCCTAAACCAAATATGCTAAATGGCTAATAATGCCTGGAGAAATGAATCTTTGTGAGTTTTACTAGAAAAAAAATATTTTGTAAGGTTTGTAAAGACAAAAGTTAGTTGTTTTTTTTACTCAATATATAACTGTCATACTAAATATGAAAGTTAGATAAACATAATTCCAAGACCAAACTCCTAAACCAAACTTGCAGTCCGTCTTAAACTGCCTGTAATATTGAATCTATGTGAGTTTTGCCAGAATCAGGTATTTTGGTAAGGTTTACAAATACAAAACTTGGGTTTTACTCATAATGACAGTATAACTGCAACATTTAATATGACAGTTATTTAAACATGACTCCTAAACCAAACATGATAAATGACTAATAATGCCTGGAGAAATGTATCTTTGTGAGTTTTACTGGAAAAAAATAATGTGTAAGGTTATAAAGACACAAGTTATTTTTTATTTATTTAATACGATGGTATAACTGTCATACTAAATATGAAAGTTTTATAAACATAACTCCAAAACCAAAATGCATTTTGTCTAAAAATGCCTGTAATATTGAGTCTTACCAGAATCAGGTATTTTGGTAAGGTTGACAAATACAAACATTAGGTTTTACTCATAATGACAGTATACTGCCACATTCAATATGACAATTATTTAAACAAAACTCCAAAACCAAACATGCATTATGTCTAAAAATTCCTATAATTTTGTATCTACGTGATTTTTACTAGAATCAGTTGTTTTTGTAAGGTTTACAAATACAAAATATTAGTTTTTCTCATAATGAGAGTATACTGTCACAATCAATCTGACAAAATGGCTAATAATGCCTGGAGGAATGTATCTTTGTGAATTTTATTGGAACAAAAAATTTTGTAAGGTTTGTAAAGACACACGTTAGTTTATTTTACTTAATTTTACAGTATAGCTGTCATACTATATATGAAAGTTTTATAAACATAACTCCAAAACCAAACATGCAATCCGTCTAAAAATGTCTGTAATATTTATTATATGTAAGTTTTATCAGAATCAGGTATTTCGGTAAGGTTTACAAATCAAAATATTAGGTTTTACTCATAGTGACAGTATTCTTTGTGAGTTTTGGGGGGAAAAAATTGTAAGGTTTATAAGGACACAAGTTTTTTTTTTTTTACTCAATATGATGGCATACTGTCATACTAAATATGAAAGTTGTATAAACATAACTCCAAAACCAAACATGCATTATGTCTAAAAATGCCTGCAATATTGTATCTATGTGATTTTTACCAGAATCAGGTATTTTAATAAGGTTTACAAATACAAAATCCAGGTTTTACTCATAATGACAGTATAACTGCCACACTCAATATGACAGTTATTTAAACATAACTCCTAAACCAAACATGATAAATGGCTAAGTATACCTGGAGAAATGTATCTTTGTGAGTTTTGCTGGAAAAAAAAAAAAGTACCGTATTTTCCGCACTATAAGGCGCACCTAAAAACCACAAATTTTCTCAAAAGCTGACAGTGCGCCTTATAATCCGGTGCGCCTTATATATGGGTTAATATTAATATTAATTTTCATAAAGTTTAGGTCTCGCAACTACGGTAAACAGCCGCCATCTTTTTTCCCCGTAGAAGAAGCGCGCGGTGCATGCTGGGATATGTGGCGTTTCATTTCCATTTGTGTGTTTATGTAAAGACCCCAAAATGGCTCCTATTAAGTGTGTTGTCTGTCTAATTATAAATAATGCAGACGAGGCGTGTTAACTGAGTTCTCAACGTTTACTCACAGCGTGCTCAGAAGCAGTGCCTGGGGAGTCTGTGGTGGGCTCTCCTATTTCTGGGGCTGAGGTTGCTGAGGTAGTTAAAAAGCTCCTCGGTGGCAAGGCCCCAGGGCTAGATGAGATCCGCCCGGAGTTCCTTAAGGCTCTGGATGCTGTGGGGCTGTCTTGGTTGACAAGACTCTGCAAAATCGCGTGGACATCGGGGGCAGTACCTCTGGATTGGCAGACCGGGGTGGTGGTTCCTCTCTTTAAGAAGGGGAACCGGAGGGTGTGCTCTAACTATCGTGGGATCACACTCCTCAGCCTTCCCGGTAAGGTCTATTCAGGTGTACTGGAGAGGAGGCTACGCCGGATAGTCGAACCTCGGATTCAGGAGGAACAGTGTGGTTTTCGTCCTGGTCGTGGAACTGTGGACCAGCTCTATACTCTCGGCAGGGTCCTTGAGGGTACATGGGAGTTTGCCCAACCAGTCTACATGTGTTTTGTGGACTTGGAGAAGGCATTCGACCGTGTCCCTCGGGAAGTCCTGTGGGGAGTGCTCAGAGAGTATGGGGTATCGGACTGTCTGATTGTGGCAGTCCGCTCTCTGTATGCTCAGTGCCAGAGCTTGGTCCGCATTGCCGGCAGTAAGTCGGACACGTTTCCAGTGAGGGTTGGACTCCGCCAAGGCTGCCCTTTGTCACCGATTCTGTTCATAACTTTTATGGACAGAATTTATAGGCGCAGTCAAGGCGTTGAGGGGATCTGGTTTGGTGGCTGCAGGATTAGGTCTCTGCTTTATGCAGATGATGTGGTCCTGTTGGCTTCATCTGGCCAGGATCTTCAGCTCTCACTGGATCGGTTCGCAGCCGAGTGTGAAGCGACTGGGATGGACCATGGACTCGGACCTCCAAGTCCCAGTGCATGGTTCTCGCTCGGAAAAGGGTGGAGTGCCATCTCCGGGTTGGGGAGGAGATCTTGCCCCAAGTGGAGGAGTTCAAGTACCTCGGAGTCTTGTTCACGAGTGAGGGAAGAGTGGATCGTGAGATCAACAGGCGGATCGGTGCGGCGTCTTCAGCAATGCGGACGCTGTATCGATCCGTTGTGGTGAAGAAGGAGCTGAGCCGGAAGGCAAAGCTCTCGATTTACCGGTCGATCTACGTTCCCATCCTCACCTATGGTCATGAGCTTTGGGTTATGACCGAAAGGACAAGATCACGGGTACAAGCGGCCAAAATGAGTTTCCTCCGCCGGGTGGCGGGGCTCTCCCTTAGAGATAGGGTGTGAGAAGCTCTGCCATCCGGGGAGAGCTCAAAGTAAAGCCGCTGCTCCTCCACATCGAGAGGAGCCAGATGAGGTGGTTCGGGCATCTGGTCAGGATGCCACCCGAACGCCTCCCTAGGGAGGTGTTTAGGGCACGTCCGACCGGTAGGAGGCCACGGGGAAGACCCAGGACACGTTGGGAAGACTATGTCTCCCGGCTGGCCTGGGAACGCCTCGGGGTCCCACAGGAAGAGCTGGACGAAGTGGCTGGGGAGAGGGAAGTCTGGGCTTCCCTGCTTAGGCTGCTGCCCCCGCGACCCGACCTCGGATAAGCGGAAGAAGATGGATGGATGGATGGATAAATATAAAAGTAATATAAACATCATTCCAAAAACAAACTCCTAAACCAAACTTGCAATCCGTCTTAAACTGCCTGTAATATTGAATCTATATGAGTTTTACCAGAATCAGGTATTTTGGTAAGGTTTACAAATACAAAACTTGGGTTTTACTCATAATGACAGTATAACTGCATTATTTGATATGACAGTTATTTAAACATAACTCCTAAACCAAACATGATAAATAGCTAATAATGCCTGGAAAAATGTATATAAACATAACTCCAAAACCAAACATGCATTATGTCTAAAAATGCCTGTAATATTGTATCTATGTGAGTTTTACCAGAATCAGGAATTTTGGTAAGGTTTATAAATACCAAAATTAGGTTTTACTCATAATGACAGTACAACTGCCACCCTCAATATGACGGTTATGTTAACATAACTCCTAAACCACAAATGCAAAATGGCTAATAATGCCTGGAGAAATGTATCTTTGTGAGTTTTACAGGAAAAAACATATTTTGTAAGGTTTGATAAGACACAATATAGTTTTTTTTTATTCAATATGTTTGTATAACTGTCATAATAAATGTAAAAGTTATATAAACATTACTCCAATACCAAACATGCAATCCGTCTAAAAATGCCTGTAATATTGAATCTATGTGAGTTTTACTAGAATCAGTTATTTTGTTAAGGTTTACAAATACAAAAATTAGGTTTTACTCACTATGACAGTATACTGTCACATTCAATCTGACTGTTATTTAAACACAAATTCTAAACCACGGATGCAAAGTGGCTAATAATAACTGGAGAAATGTATTTTTGTGAGTTTTACTGGAAAAAAAATATTTTGTAAAGTTTGTATAGACACAAGTTAGTTTTTTTTACTCAATATGATGGAAACATGCTTTATGTCTAAAAAAAATCCTGTAATATTTCATCCATGTGAGTTTTATCAGAATAAGTTATTTTGGTAATTTTACAAATACAAAAAATAGGTTTTACTCATAATGACAGTATATCTGCCACACGCAATATGACAGTTATTTAAACATAACTCTAAACCAAACATGGTTAATGGCTAATCATGCCTGGAGAAATGTATCTTTGTGAGTTTTACTGGAAAACATTTTTTTTTAAGGTTTATAAAGACACAAGTTAGTTTTTTTTACTCAATATGACAGTATAACTCTAATACTAAATGTAAAACATATATAAACATAACTCCAAAACAAAACATGCATTATGTTTAAAAATGCCTGTAATTTTGTATCCTTGCGAGTTTTACGAAAATCAATTGTTGTAGTAAGGTTTGCAATTACAAACTATTGGTTTTACTCACCATGATAGTATACTGTCACATTCAATTTGACAGTTATTTAAACATAACTACCAAACCACACATGCAAAATGGCTATAATGCCTGGAGAAATGTATCTTTGTGAGATTACTGGAAAAACATATTTTGTAAGGTTTGTAAAGAACCAATTTAGTTTTTTTTACTTAATATGATGAGGTGGCGACATTTCCAGGGTGTACCCCGCCTTCCGCTCGATTGTAGCTGACATAGGCTCCAGCGCCCCCCGCGACCCCGAAGGGAATATGCGGTAGAAAATGGATGGATGGATGGACATCCGATAAAAAATGCCTGTAATATTGTATCACTCCTCTCTGAGCTGCCACCTTAACGTGGTAGAGGAGTTTGCGTGTCCCAATGATCCTAGGAGCTATGTTGTCCGGGGGCTTTATGCCCCCTGGTAGGGTCTCCCAAGACAAACTGGTCCTAGGTGAGGGATCAGACAAAGAGCAGCTCGAAGACCTCCATGAAATATAAAAAACAAGGACCCAGATTTCCCTCGCCCGGACGCGGGTCACCGGGGCCCCCCTCTGGAGCCAGGCCCGGAGGTGGGGCACGATGGCGAGCACCTGGTGGCCGGGCCTGCCCCCATGGGGCCCGGCCGGGCACAGCCCGAAGAGGCAACGTGGGTCCCCCCTCCAATGGGCTCACCACCCATAGCAGGGGTCATGGAGGTCGGGTGCAATGTGAGCTGGGCGGCAGCCGAAGGCAGGGCACTTGGCGGTCCGATCCTCGGCTACAGAAGCTAGCTCTTGGGACGTGGAACGTCACCTCGCTGGGGGGGAAGGAGCCTGAGCTAGTGCGCGAGGTGGAGAAGTTCCGGCTAGATATAGTCGGACTCACTTCGACTGGTTTGGTGGCTGCAGGATTAGGTCTCTGCTTTTTGCAGATGATGTGGTCCTGATGGCTTCATCTGGCCAGGATCTTCAGCTCTCACTGGATCGGTTCGCAGCCGAGTGTGAAGCGACTGGGATGAGAATCAGCACCTCCAAGTCCGAGTCCATGGTTCGCGCCCGGAAAAGGGTGGAGTGCCATCTCCGGGTTGGGGAGGAGATTTTTCCCCAAGTGGAGGAGTTCAAGTACCTCGGAGTCTTGTTCACGAGTGGGGGAAGAGTGGATCGTGAGATCGACAGGCGGATCGGTGCGGCGTCTTCAGTAATGCGGACGCTGTATCGATCCGTTGTGGTGAAGAAGGAGCTGAGCCGGAAGGCAAAGCTCTCAATTTACCGGTCGATCTACGTTCCCATCCTCACCTATGGTCATGAGCTTTGGGTTATGACCGAAAGGACAAGATCACGGGTACAAGCGGCCGAAATGAGTTTCCTCCGCCGGGTGGCGGGGCTCTCCCTTAGAGATAGGGTGAGAAGCTCTGCCATCCGGGAGGAGCTCAAAGTAAAGCCGCTGCTCCTCCACATCGAGAGGAGCCAGATGAGGTGGTTCGGGCATCTGGTCAGGATGCCACCCGAACGCCTCCCTAGGGAGGTGTTTATGGCACGTCTGACCGGTAGGAGGCCGCGGGGAAGACCCAGGACACGTTGGGAAGACTATATCTCCCGGCTGGCCTGGGAACGCCTCGGGGTCCCCTGGGAGGAGCTGGACGAAGTGGCTGGGGAGAGGGAAGTCTGGGCTTCCCTGCTTAGGCTGCTGCCCCCGCGACCCGACCTCGGATAAGCGGAGGAAGATGGATGGATGGATATTGTATCAATGTGAGTTTTACTAAAATCAGTTGTTTTTGTAAGTTTTGCAAATACAAAATATTGGTTTTACTCACTATGACAGTGTACTGTCACATTCAATCTGACAGCTATTTAAACATAACTCCTAAACCACACATGCACAATGACTAATAATGCCGAGAAAAATGTATCTCTCTGAATTTTATTGGAAAAAAAATATTTTTTAAGGTTTTTAAAATTACAAGTTTGTTATTTTTTACTCAATTTGACAGTATAACTGTCATACTAAATATGAAAGTTATATACACATAACTCTAAAACCAAACTTGCAATCCGTCTAAAAATGCCTGTAATTATGAATCTATGTGAGTTTAACCAAAATCAGGTATTTTGGTAAGGTTTTACTCATAATGACAGTATAACTGCCACACGCAATATGACAGTTTTTTAATCATAACTCCTAAAAAAACAAATGCAAAATGACTAATAATGCCTGGAAAAATGTATCTTTGTGAAATTTAATGAAAAAAAAATATTTTGTAAGGTTTGTAAAGACACAAATTAGTTTTTTTACTCAATATGATGGTATAACTGTCATACTAAATATGAAAGTTGTATAAACATAACTGCAAAACCAAACATGTTTTATGTCTATGTGTAATATTGTATCTATGTGAGTTTTACCAGAATCAGGTATTTTGGTAAGGTTTACAAATACAAAAATTAGGTTTTACTCACTATGACAGTATACTGTCACATTCAATCTGACAGTTATGTAAACATAACTCCTAAACCACACATGCAAAATGGCTAATAATGCCTGGAGAAATGTATCTTTGTGAGTTTTACTAGGAAAAAACAATTTGTAAGGTTTGTAAAGACACACGTTAGTTTTTTTTACTCAATATGACAGTATAACTGTCATACTACATGCAGAAAATATATAAACATGACTCCAAAACCAAACTTGCAATCCATCTAAAAATGTCTGTAATATTGAATCTATGTGAGTTTTACCAAAATGAGGTATTTTGGTAAGGTTGACAAATAAAAAAAATAGGTTTTACTGATAGTGACATTATAAGTGCCACACTCAATATGACAGTTATTTAAACATAAGTCATAAACGACACAAGAAAATGGCTATTAAACCTGGAGAAATGTATCTTTGTTAGTTTTACTAGAGTAATGATCTTTTGTAAGGTTTACAAAGACACAAGTTTTTTTTACTCAATATGACGGTATAACCGTCAAACTAAAAAAAGTTATAGAAACATAACTCCAAAACCAAACTCAAAAACCAAACATGCAATCCATTTAAAAATGCCTGTAATATTAAATATATGTGAGTTTTATCAGAATCAGGTATTTTGGTAAGGTTTACAATACCAAAATTAGGTTTTACTCATAATGACAGTATAACTGCCACTCTCAATATGACAGTTATTTAAACATAACTCCTAAAACACACATGCAAAATGACTTTGTAAGGTTTGTAAAGATACTGTTTTTTTTGTTTTTTTTAACTCAATATGATGGTATAACTGTCATACTAAAAATGAAAGTTTTATAAACATAACTCCAAAACCAAACTTGCAATTCGTAAAAAAAATGGCTGTAATATTAAATATATTTGATTTTAACCAGAATCAGGTATTTTGGTAAGGATTACAAATACAAAAATTAGGTTTTACTCATATTGACGGATAACCGCCAAATTTTTTTTAAACATAACTCATAAACAAAACATGCTAAATGGCTAATAATGCCTGGAGAAAAGTATCTTTGTGAGTTTTACTGGAAAAAAATAAATAAAAATTGTAAGGTTTGTAAAGACACAAGTTAGTTTTTTCTAACTCAAAAAGACAGTATAACTGTCATACTAAATGGAAAAGTTATATAAACATAACTCCAAAACCAAACATGCATTATGTCTAAGAATGCCTGAAATGATGTATCCATGTGAGTTATACTAGAATCAGTTGTTTTTGTAAGTTTTGCAAATGCAAAATATTGGTTTTACTCACTATGACAGTATACTGTCACATTCGATCTGACAGTTATTTAAACATAACTCCTAAACCACATATTCAAAATGACTAATAATGCCTGGAGAAATGTATCTCTGTGAATTTTTCTGGAAAAAAATATTTTTTACAACACATTTTTTTTTTACTCAAAATGACAGCAGTATACTGTCATAGTGAGTAAAACCTTATTTTTGTATTTGTAAACCTTACCAAAATACCTGATATGATGGTATAACTGTCATACTAAATATGAAAGTTATATAAACATAACTCCAAAACCAAACATACTTTGTGTCTAAAAATTCCTGTGATATTGTATCGATGTGGGTTTTACCAGAATCAGGTATTTTGGTAAGGTTTACAAATACAAAAAATAGGTTTTACTCATAATGACAGTATAACTGCCACACTCAATTTGACAGTTATTTAAACATAACTCCGAAACCAAACACGTTAAATGGCTAATAATGCCTGGGTAAATGTATCTTTGTGAGTTTAACTGGAAAAAAAAAATATTTTGTAAGGTTTGTAAAGACAGAAGTTAGTTTTTTTACTCATAATGACAGTATAACTACCAGATTCAAAATGACAGTTATATAAACATAACGCCAAAACCAAACATGCATTATGTCTAAAAATGCCTGTAGTATTAAATCTATGTGAGTTTGACCAGAATCAGGTATTTTGGTAAGGTTTACAAATACAAAAAGTAGGTTTTACTCATAATGACAGTATAACTGCCACGTTCAAAATTACAGTTATTTAAACATAACTCCTAATTTAAACATGCTAAATGGCTAATACTGCCTGGAGAAAGGTATCTTTGTGAGTTTAACTGGAAAATAAAATTATTTTGTAAGGTTTGTAAAGACACAAGTTAGTTTTTTTTATTCAATATGTTTGTATAACTGTCATAATAAATGTAAAAGTTATATAAACATAACTCCAAAACCAAACATGCATTATGTCTAAAAAAGCCTGTAATATTGTATCTATGTGAGTTTTACAAGAATCAGGTATTTTGGTAATGTTGAAAAATACAAAAATTAGGTTTTACTCATACAAAATATTAGTTTAACTCATAAATACGTATACTGTCGCAATCAATCCGACAATATGGCTAATAATGCCTTGAGGAATGTATCTTTGTGAGTTTAACTGGAAAAAATATTTTGTAAGGTTTGTAAAGACACAAGTTAGTTTTTTTTTTTACACAATATTACAGTATAGCTGTCACACTATATATGAAAGTTATATAAACACAACTCCAAAACCAAATATGCAATATGTGAGTTTCATCAGAATCAGGTATTTTGGTAAGGTTTACAAAAACAAAAATTAGGTTTTACTCATAGTGACAGTATAACTGCCACACTCAATATGACAGTTATTTAAACATAACTCCTAAAACACGAATGCAAAATGACTAATAATGCCTAGAGAAAGGTATATTTGTGAATTTTACTGGAAAACAATATTTTGTAAGGTTTGTAAAGATACAAATTAGTTTGTTTTTTTACTCAATTTGATGGTATAACTTTCATACTAAATATGAAAGTTATATAAACATAACTCCAAAACCAAACATGCTTTATGTCTAAAAATTCCTGTAATATTGAATCGATGTGGTACAAAAAAATAGGTTTTACTCATAATGACAGTATAACTGCCACACTCAATATGACAGTTATTTAAACATAATTCCTAAACCAAACATGATAAATGGCTAATTATACCTGGATAAATGTATCTTTGTGAGTTTTACTGGAAAAAAAAAAGGTTTATAAAGACACAATTTTTTTTTTTTACTCAATATAATGGTATAACTGTCATACTAAATATGAAAGTTGTATAAACATAACTCCAAAACCAAACATGCATTATGTCTAAAAATGCCTGTAATATTGTATATATGTGATTTTTACCAGAATTAGGTATTTTGGTAAGGTTTACAAATACAAAATCTAGGTTTTACTCATAATGACAGTATAACTGCCACACTCAATATGACAGTTATTTAAACATAACTCCTAAACCAAACATTATAAATGGCTAATTATACCTGGAGAAATGTATCTGTGAGTCTTACTGGAAAAAAAAAAATGTAATGTTTATAAAGAAACAAGTTATTTTTTTTACTCAATATAATGGTATACTGTCATACTAAATATGAAAGTTATATAAACACAACTCCAAAACCAAACATGTTTTATGTCTAGAAATTCCTGTAATATTGTATCTATGTGAGTTTTACCAGAATCCGGTATTTTGGTAAGGTTTACAAATACAAAAAATTGGTTTCACTCATAATGACAATACAACTGCCACATTGAACATGACATGTATTTAAACATAATTCCTAAACCACAAATGCAAAATGGCTAATAATGCCTGGAGCAATGTATCTTTGTGAGTTTTCCTGGAAAAAATAATAAAAAATTGTAAGGTTTGTAAAGACACAAGTTAGTTTTTTACTTAATATGACAGTATAACTGGCATACTATATATAAAAGTTAAATAAACATAACTCCAAAACCAAACTTGCAATATGTCTAAAAATACCTGTAATATTGTATCTATGTGAGTTTTACCAGAATCAGGTAATTCGGTAAGGTTTACATATACACAAATTTGGTTTTACTCATAATGACAGTATAACTGCCACATTTAATATGACAGTTATGTAAACATAACTCCTATACCACACATGCAAAATGGTTAATAATGCTTGGAGAAATGTATCTTTGTGAGTTTTACTGGAAAAAACGAAATTGTAAGGTTTATAAAGATACAAGTTAAATGTTTTACTCAATATGATGATATAACTGTCATACTAAATATGAAAGTTATATTAACATAACTCCAAAACCAATGAATCTATGTTCGTTTTACGAGAATCACTTATTTTGGAAAGGTTTACAAAAACAAAAAATAGGTTTTACTCATAATGACAGTATAACTGCCACATTCAATATGACAGTTATGTAAACATAACTCCTAAACCACACATGCAAAATGGTTAATAATGCCTGGAGAAATGTATCTTTTTAAGTTTTACATGGAAAAAAAACAATTTTGTAAGGTTTGTAAAGACTGCGATAAGTTGTCGACTTGTCCAGGGTGTACCCCGCCTTCCGCCCGATTGTACCTGAGATAGGCTCCAGCGCCCCCCGCGACCCCAAAGGGAATAAGCGGTAGAAAATGGATGGATGAATGGGTTTGTAAAGACACAAGTTATTTTTTTCTTACTCAATATGACAGTAAAACTGTCATACTAAATGTAAACAAATTATAAACATAACTCCAAAACCAAACATGCATTATGTCTAAAAATGCCTGTAATATTGTATTCATGTGAGTTTAACTAGAATCAGTTGTTTTTGTAAGGTTTGCAAATACAAAATATTGGTTTTACTCACTATGACAGTACACTGTCACATTCAATCTGACAGTTATTTAAACATAACTCCTAAACCACACATACAAAATGACTAATAACGCCTGGAGAAAAGTTTATTTGTGAGTTTTAAACTGTCAGATTGAATGTGACAGTATACTGTCATAGTGAGTAAAACCAATATTTTGTATTTGCAAAACTTACAAAAACAACTGATTCTAGTTAGCTCACATGGATACAATATTACAGGCATTTTTAGACATAATGCATGTTTGGTTTTGGAGTTATGTTTATACTACTTTTACATTTAGTATGACAGTTATACTGTCCAACCATCCATCCATTTTCTACCGTTTATTCCCTTCGGGGTGGCGGGGGGCGCTGGAGCCTATCTCAGCTACAATCGGGCGGAAGGCGGGGTACACCCTGGAAAAGTCGCCACCTCATTATATTAATATAACTCCAAAACCAAACATGCATTATGTCTAAAAATGCCTGTAATATTGTATCCATGTGAGTTTTACTAGAATAAGTTGTTTTTGTAATTTTTGCAAATACAAAATACTGGTTTTACTCACTATGACAGTATACTGTCACATTCAATCTGACAGTTTAAAACTCACAAATAAACTTTTCTCCAGGCGTTATTAGTCATTTTGTATGTGTGGTTTAGGAGTTATGTTTAAATAACTGTCAGATTGAATGTGACAGTATACTGTCATAGTGAGTAAAACCAATATTTTGTATTTGAAAACCTTACAAAAACAACTGATTCTAGTAAAACTCACATGGATACAATATTACAGGCATTTTTAGACATAATGCATGTTTGGTTTTGGAGTTATAATTATATAACTTTTACATTTAGTATGAGAGTTATACTGTCATATTGAGTAAAAAAGAAAAAAACTTGTGTCTTTAAAAACCTTACAAAATATTTTTTTTTTCCCAGTAAAACTCACAAAGATAAATTTTTCCAGGCATTATTAGCCATTTTGCATGTGAGGTTTAGGAGTTATATTTAAATAACTGTCATATTGCGTGTGGCAGTTATACTGTCATTATGAGTAAAACCTAATTGTTGTATTTGTAAACCTTACCAAAATACCTGATTGTAGTAAAACTCATATAGATACAATATTACAGGTATTTTTAGACGGATTGCGTGTTTGGTTTTAGAGTTATGTTTATATAACTTTCATATTTAGTATGACAGTTATACTGTCATATTGAGTAAAAGAAACTAATTTGTGTCTATGCAAACCATACAAAATATTTTTTTCCAGTAGCAGGTATTTTGGTAAGGTTTACAAATAAAAAAAATTGGTTTTACTCATAATGACAGTATAACTGCCACGTTCAAAATGACAAATATTTAAACATAACTCCTAAACCAAACATGCTATATGGCTAATAATGCCTGGAGAAAGGTGTCTTTGTGAGTTTTACTGGAAAAACATTATTTTGTATGGTTTGTAAACACACAAGTTAGTTTTGTTTTACTCAATATGACAGTATAACTGTCATACTTAATGTAAAAGTTGTATAAACATAACTACAAAACCAAACATGCATTATATCTAAAATTGCCTGTAATGATGTATCCATGTGAGTTTTACTAGAATCAGTTGTTTTTGTAAGTTTTGGGAATACAAAATATTGGTTTTACTCACTATGACAGTATACTGTCACATTCAATCTGACAGTTATTTAAACATAACTCCTAAACCACACATTCAAAGTGACTAATAATGCCTGGAGAAATGTATTTTTGTGAGTTTTACTGGAAAAAAAATATTTTGTAAGGTTTGTATAGACACAAGTTAGTTTTTTTTACTCAATATGATGGTACGGACGGCGTGGCGCGGTGGAAGAATGGCCGTGCGCGACCCGAGGGTCCCTGGTTCAATCCCCACCTAGTACCAACCTCGTCATGTCCGTTGTGTCCTGAGCAAGACACTTCACCCTTGCTCCTGATGGGTGCTGGTTAGCGCCTTGCATGGCAGCTCCCTCCATCAGTGTGTGAATGTGTGTGTGAATGGGTAAATGTGGAAGTAGTGTCAAAGCGCTTTGAGTACCTTGAAGGTAGAAAAGCGCTATACAAGTACAACCCATTGATCATTTATCATTTATAACTGTCTTACTAAATTTAAAAGTTATATAAACATAACTTCAAAACCAAACATGCAATCCATCTAAAAATGCCTGTAATATTGAATCTATGTGAGTTTTACCACAAACAGGTATTTTGGTAAGGTTCACAAATACAACAATTAGGTTTTACTCATAATGACAGTATAACTGCCACACGCAATATGACAGTTATTTAAATATAACTCCTAAACCTCACATGCAAAATGGCTAATAATGCCTGGAAAAATTTATCTTTGTGAGTTTTACTGGGAAAAAAAAATATTTTGTAAGGTTTTTAAAGACACAAGTTATTTTTTTTTTTTACTCAATATGACAGTATAACTGTCATACTAAATGTAAAAGTTATATAATTATAACTCCAAAAACAAACATGCATAATGTCTAAAAATGCCTGTAATATTGTATCCATGTGAGTTTTAGTAGAATCAGTTGTTTTTGTAAGGTTTTCAAATACAAAATATTGGTTTTACTCACTATGACAGTATACTGTTACATTCAATCTGACAGTTATTTAAACATAACTCCTAAACCACACATGCAAAATGGCTAATATTGCCTGGAGAAATTTATTTTTGTGAGTTTTACTGGAAAAAAAATATTTTGTAAGGTTTGTTCGGACACAAGTTTGTTTTTTTTATTCAATATGATGGTATAACTGTCTTACTAAATTTGAAAGTTATATAAACATAACTTCAAAACCAAACATGCAATCCGTCTAAAAATGCATGTAATATTGAATCTATGTGAGTTTTACCACAAACAGGGATTTTGGTAAGGTTTACAAATACAAAAATTTGGTTTTACTCATAATGACAGTATAACTGCAACGTTCAAAATGACAGTTATTTAAACATAACTCCTAAACCAAACATGCTAAATGGCTAATAATGACTGGAGAAATGCATCTTTGTGAGTTTTCCTGAAAAAAACAACATTTTAGTAAGGTTTGTAAAGACACAAGTTAGTTGTTTTTTACTCCATATGACAGTATAACTGTCATACTAAATGTAAAATGTATATAAACAAAACTCCAAAACCAAACATGCATTATGTCTAAAAATGCCTGTAACATTGTATCCATGTGAGTTTTACTAGAATCAGTTGTTTTTTTAAGGTTTGAAAATAGAAAATATTGAATTTACTCACTATGACAGTATGCTGTCACATTCGATCTGACAGTTATTTAAACATATCTCCTAAACCACACATACAAAATGACTAATAATGCCTTTGTGAGTTTTACTGAAAAAAAAATACATATATTTTGTAAGGTTTGTAAAGACACAAGTTAGTTTTGTTTTTTACTTAATATGACAGTAAAACTGTCATACTAAATATGAAAGTTATATAAACATAACTCCAAAACCAAACTTGCATTATGTTCAAAAAATGCCTGTAATATTGTATCTATGTGAGTTTTACTACAACCTATTTTGCATGTGTGGTTAGGGAGTTATGTTTAAATAACAGTCAAATTTAATGTAGCAGTTAACTATCATTATGAGTAAACCCCGAATTTATGTAATTGTACACCTTACCAAATTAACTGATTCTTGTAAAACTCACATAGATACAATATTTTAGGCATTTTTAGACATAATGCATTTTCAGTTTTGGAGTTATGTTTATATAACTTTCATATTTGGTATGACAGTTATACTGTCATATTGAATTAAAAAAACTTACTTGACTCTTTGCAAAACTTACAAAATATATTTTTTCTAGTAAAACTAACAACGATACATGTCTTCAGGCATTATTAGACATGTTGCATGTTTGGTGTAGGAATTATGTTGAAAAACATTTTTATTGCTTATTTCGCATTATCTCAGGATTTTAAGAACATTACTGTCAAAATGAGTAAAACACTACTTTTTGTGTTTGCAAGCCTTAAAATAGCATATGTTTAGAGTAAAACTCACAAGGATGCATTGTTTTAGGCTTTATTAGCCTATTTGCATGTGTGGTTAGGAAGTTATGTTTAAATAACTGTCAAATTGAATATAGCAGGCATTATTAGGCATGTTGCATGTTTGGTGTAGGAATTATGTTGAAAAACAATTTTAGTGATTTTTTCGCATTATCGCAGGATTTTAAGAACATTACTGGCATATTGAGTAAAAAACTACAGTATACTGTCACATTCAATCTGACTGTTATTTAAACATAACTCCTAAACCATGCAAGCAAAATGTCAAATAATGCCTGGAGAAATGTATCTTTGTAAGTTTTACAGGAAAAAAATAGTTTCTAAGGTTTGTAAAGACACAAGTTAGCTTTTTTTTACTCAATATGACAGTATAACTGTCGTACTAAATATGAAAGTTGAATAAATATAACACCAAAACCAAACTTGCAATCCGTCTAAAAATGCCTGTATTATTGAATATATGTGAGTTTTACCAGAATTAGTTATTTTGGTGAGGTTTACAAATACAAAAATTGGGTTTTACTCATAATGACAGTATAACTGCCATATTCAAAATAACAGTTATATAAACATAACTCCAAAACCAAAATGCATTTTGTCTAAAAATGCCTGTAATATTGTATCTTTTTGAGTTTTACCAGAATCAGGTATTTTGGTAAGGTTGACAAATACAAACATTGGGTTTTACTCATAATGACAGTATACTGCCACATTCAATATGAAAATTATTTAAACATAACTCCAAAACCAAACATGCATTATGTCTAAAAATTCCTATAACTTTGTATCTACGTGATTTTTACTAGAATCAGTTGTTTTTGTAAGGTTTACAAATACAAAATATTAGTTTTTCTCATAATGAGAGTATACTGTCACAATCAATCTGACAAAATGGCTAATAATGCCTGGAGGAATGTATCTTTGTGAATTTTACAGGAACAAATATTTTGTAAGGTTTGTAAAGACACAAGTTATTTTTTTAACTTAATTTTACAGTATAGCTGTCATACTATATATGAAAGTTTTATAAACATAACTCCAAAACCAAACATGCAATCCGTTTAAAAATGTCTGTAATATTTATTATATGTAAGTTTTATCAGAATCAGGTATTTGGTAAAGTTTACAAATCAAAAAATTAGGTTTTACTCATAGTGACAGTATAACTGTCACCCTCAATATGACAGTTATTTAAACATAACTCCTATCTAGTGGTTAGAGTGTCCGCCCTGAGATCGGTAGGTTGTGAGTTCAAACCCCGGCCGAGTCATACCAAAGACTATAAAAAATGGGACCCATTACGTCCCTGCTTGGCACTCAGCATCAAGGGTTGGAATTGGGGGTTAAATCACCAAAAATGATTCCCGGGCGCAGCACCGCTGCTCCCCTCACCTCCCAGGGGGTGATCAAGGGGATGGGTCAAATGCAGAGGACAAATTTCACCACACCTAGTGTGTGTGTGACAATCATTGGGACTTTAACTTTAACTTTAACTTTAAAACACAAATGCAAAATGACTAATAATGCCTAGAGAAATGTATATTTGTGAATTTTACTGGAAAACAATATTTTGTAAGGTTTGTAAAGATACAAATTAGTGTTTTATTACTCAATATGATGGTATAACTGTCATACTAAATATGAAAGTTATATAAACATAACTCCAAAACCAAACATACTTTGTGTCTAAAAAATTCCTGTGATATTGTATCGATGTGGGTTTTACCAGAATCAGGTATTTTGGTAAGGTTTACAAATACAAAAAATAGGTTTTACTCATAATGACAGTATAACTGCCACACTCAATTTGACAGTTATTTAAACATAACTCCGAAACCAAACACGTTAAATGGCTAATAATGCCTGGGTAAATGTATCTTTGTGAGTTTAACTGGAAAAAAAAAATATTTTGTAAGGTTTGTAAAGACAGAAGTTAGTTTTTTTACTCATAATGACAGTATAACTACCAGATTCAAAATGACAGTTATATAAACATAACGCCAAAACCAAACATGCATTATGTCTAAAAATGCCTGTAGTATTAAATCTATGTGAGTTTGACCAGAATCAGGTATTTTGGTAAGGTTTACAAATACAAAAAGTAGGTTTTACTCATAATGACAGTATAACTGCCACGTTCAAAATTACAGTTATTTAAACATAACTCCTAATTTAAACATGCTAAATGGCTAATACTGCCTGGAGAAAGGTATCTTTGTGAGTTTAACTGGAAAATAAAATTATTTTGTAAGGTTTGTAAAGACACAAGTTAGTTTTTTTTATTCAATATGTTTGTATACTGTCACATTCAATCTGACTGTTATTTAAACACAAATTCTAAACCACGGATGCAAAGTGGCTAATAATAACTGGAGAAATGTATTTTTGTGAGTTTTACTGGAAAAAAAATATTTTGTAAAGTTTGTAAAGACACAAGTTATTTTTTTAACTTAATTTTACAGTATAGCTGTCATACTATATATGAAAGTTTTATAAACATAACTCCAAAACCAAACATGCAATCCGTTTAAAAATGTCTGTAATATTTATTATATGTAAGTTTTATCAGAATCAGGTATTTGGTAAAGTTTACAAATCAAAAAATTAGGTTTTACTCATAGTGACAGTATAACTGTCACCCTCAATATGACAGTTATTTAAACATAACTCCTATCTAGTGGTTAGAGTGTCCGCCCTGAGATCGGTAGGTTGTGAGTTCAAACCCCGGCCGAGTCATACCAAAGACTATAAAAAATGGGACCCATTACGTCCCTGCTTGGCACTCAGCATCAAGGGTTGGAATTGGGGGTTAAATCACCAAAAATGATTCCCGGGCGCAGCACCGCTGCTCCCCTCACCTCCCAGGGGGTGATCAAGGGGATGGGTCAAATGCAGAGGACAAATTTCACCACACCTAGTGTGTGTGTGACAATCATTGGGACTTTAACTTTAACTTTAACTTTAAAACACAAATGCAAAATGACTAATAATGCCTAGAGAAATGTATATTTGTGAATTTTACTGGAAAACAATATTTTGTAAGGTTTGTAAAGATACAAATTAGTGTTTTATTACTCAATATGATGGTATAACTGTCATACTAAATATGAAAGTTATATAAACATAACTCCAAAACCAAACATACTTTGTGTCTAAAAAATTCCTGTGATATTGTATCGATGTGGGTTTTACCAGAATCAGGTATTTTGGTAAGGTTTACAAATACAAAAAATAGGTTTTACTCATAATGACAGTATAACTGCCACACTCAATTTGACAGTTATTTAAACATAACTCCGAAACCAAACACGTTAAATGGCTAATAATGCCTGGGTAAATGTATCTTTGTGAGTTTAACTGGAAAAAAAAAATATTTTGTAAGGTTTGTAAAGACAGAAGTTAGTTTTTTTACTCATAATGACAGTATAACTACCAGATTCAAAATGACAGTTATATAAACATAACGCCAAAACCAAACATGCATTATGTCTAAAAATGCCTGTAGTATTAAATCTATGTGAGTTTGACCAGAATCAGGTATTTTGGTAAGGTTTACAAATACAAAAAGTAGGTTTTACTCATAATGACAGTATAACTGCCACGTTCAAAATTACAGTTATTTAAACATAACTCCTAATTTAAACATGCTAAATGGCTAATACTGCCTGGAGAAAGGTATCTTTGTGAGTTTAACTGGAAAATAAAATTATTTTGTAAGGTTTGTAAAGACACAAGTTAGTTTTTTTTATTCAATATGTTTGTATACTGTCACATTCAATCTGACTGTTATTTAAACACAAATTCTAAACCACGGATGCAAAGTGGCTAATAATAACTGGAGAAATGTATTTTTGTGAGTTTTACTGGAAAAAAAATATTTTGTAAAGTTTGTATAGACACAAGTTAGTTTTTTTTACTCAATATGATGGAAACATGCTTTATGTCTAAAAAAAATCCTGTATTATTTCATCCATGTGAGTTTTATCAGAATAAGTTATTTTGGTAATTTTACAAATACAAAAAATAGGTTTTACTCATAATGACAGTATATCTGCCACACGCAATATGACAGTTATTTAAACATAACTCTAAACCAAACATGGTTAATGGCTAATCATGCCTGGAGAAATGTATCTTTGTGAGTTTTACTGGAAAACATTTTTTTTTAAGGTTTATAAAGACACAAGTTAGTTTTTTTTACTCAATATGACAGTATAACTCTAATACTAAATGTAAAACATATATAAACATAACTCCAAAACAAAACATGCATTATGTTTAAAAATGCCTGTAATTTTGTATCCTTGCGAGTTTTACGAAAATCAATTGTTGTAGTAAGGTTTGCAATTACAAAATATTGGTTTTACTCACCATGATAGTATACTGTCACATTCAATTTGACAGTTATTTAAACATAACTACCAAACCACACATGCAAAATGGCTATAATGCCTGGAGAAATGTATCTTTGTGAGATTACTGGAAAAACATATTTTGTAAGGTTTGTAAAGAACCAATTTAGTTTTTTTTACTTAATATGATGAGGTGGCGACATTTCCAGGGTGTACCCCGCCTTCCGCTCGATTGTAGCTGACATAGGCTCCAGCGCCCCCCGCGACCCCGAAGGGAATAAGCGGTAGAAAATGGATGGATGGATGGACATCCGATAAAAAATGCCTGTAATATTGTATCACTCCTCTCTGAGCTGCCACCTTAACGTGGTAGAGGAGTTTGCGTGTCCCAATGATCCTAGGAGCTATGTTGTCCGGGGGCTTTATGCCCCCTGGTAGGGTCTCCCAAGACAAACTGGTCCTAGGTGAGGGATCAGACAAAGAGCAGCTCGAAGACCTCCATGAAATATAAAAAACAAGGACCCAGATTTCCCTCGCCCGGACGCGGGTCACCGGGGCCCCCCTCTGGAGCCAGGCCCGGAGGTGGGGCACGATGGCGAGCACCTGGTGGCCGGGCCGGCCCCCATGGGGCCCGGCCGGGCACAGCCCGAAGAGGCAACGTGGGTCCCCCCTCCAATGGGCTCACCACCCATAGCAGGGGTCATGGAGGTCGGGTGCAATGTGAGCTGGGCGGCAGCCGAAGGCAGGGCACTTGGCGGTCCGATCCTCGGCTACAGAAGCTAGCTCTTGGGACGTGGAACGTCACCTCGCTGGGGGGGAAGGAGCCTGAGCTAGTGCGCGAGGTGGAGAAGTTCCGGCTAGATATAGTCGGACTCACTTCGACTGGTTTGGTGGCTGCAGGATTAGGTCTCTGCTTTTTGCAGATGATGTGGTCCTGATGGCTTCATCTGGCCAGGATCTTCAGCTCTCACTGGATCGGTTCGCAGCCGAGTGTGAAGCGACTGGGATGAGAATCAGCACCTCCAAGTCCGAGTCCATGGTTCGCGCCCGGAAAAGGGTGGAGTGCCATCTCCGGGTTGGGGAGGAGATTTTGCCCCAAGTGGAGGAGTTCAAGTACCTCGGAGTCTTGTTCACGAGTGGGGGCAGAGTGGATCGTGAGATCGACAGGCGGATCGGTGCTGCGTCTTCAGTAATGCGGACGCTGTATCGATCCGTTGTGGTGAAGAAGGAGCTGAGCCGGAAGGCAAAGCTCTCAATTTACCGGTCGATCTACGTTCCCATCCTCACCTATGGTCATGAGCTTTGGGTTATGACCGAAAGGACAAGATCACGGGTACAAGCGGCCGAAATGAGTTTCCTCCGCCGGGTGGCGGGGCTCTCCCTTAGAGATAGGGTGAGAAGCTCTGCCATCCGGGAGGAGCTCAAAGTAAAGCCGCTGCTCCTCCACATCGAGAGGAGCCAGATGAGGTGGTTCGGGCATCTGGTCAGGATGCCACCCGAACGCCTCCCTAGGGAGGTGTTTATGGCACGTCTGACCGGTAGGAGGCCGCGGGGAAGACCCAGGACACGTTGGGAAGACTATATCTCCCGGCTGGCCTGGGAACGCCTCGGGGTCCCCTGGGAGGAGCTGGACGAAGTGGCTGGGGAGAGGGAAGTCTGGGCTTCCCTGCTTAGGCTGCTGCCCCCGCGACCCGACCTCGGATAAGCGGAGGAAGATGGATGGATGGATATTGTATCAATGTGAGTTTTACTAAAATCAGTTGTTTTTGTAAGTTTTGCAAATACAAAATATTGGTTTTACTCACTATGACAGTGTACTGTCACATTCAATCTGACAGCTATTTAAACATAACTCCTAAACCACACATGCACAATGACTAATAATGCCGAGAAAAATGTATCTCTCTGAATTTTATTGGAAAAAAAATATTTTTTAAGGTTTTTAAAATTACAAGTTTGTTATTTTTTACTCAATTTGACAGTATAACTGTCATACTAAATATGAAAGTTATATACACATAACTCTAAAACCAAACTTGCAATCCGTCTAAAAATGCCTGTAATTATGAATCTATGTGAGTTTAACCAAAATCAGGTATTTTGGTAAGGTTTACAAATACAAAAATTAGGTTTTACTCATAATGACAGTATAACTGCCACACGCAATATGACAGTTTTTTAATCATAACTCTAAAAAAACAAATGCAAAATGACTAATAATGCCTGGAAAAATGTATCTTTGTGAAATTTAATGAAAAAAAAATATTTTGTAAGGTTTGTAAAGACACAAATTAGTTTTTTTACTCAATATGATGGTATAACTGTCATACTAAATATGAAAGTTGTATAAACATAACTGCAAAACCAAACATGTTTTATGTCTATGTGTAATATTGTATCTATGTGAGTTTTACCAGAATCAGGTATTTTGGTAAGGTTTACAAATACAAAAATTAGGTTTTACTCACTATGACAGTATACTGTCACATTCAATCTGACAGTTATGTAAACATAACTCCTAAACCACACATGCAAAATGGCTAATAATGCCTGGAGAAATGTATCTTTGTGAGTTTTACTAGGAAAAACAATTTGTAAGGTTTGTAAAGACACACGTTAGTTTTTTTTACTCAATATGACAGTATAACTGTCATACTACATGCAGAAAATATATAAACATGACTCCAAAACCAAACTTGCAATCCATCTAAAAATGTCTGTAATATTGAATCTATGTGAGTTTTACCAAAATGAGGTATTTTGGTAAGGTTGACAAATAAAAAAAATAGGTTTTACTGATAGTGACATTATAAGTGCCACACTCAATATGACAGTTATTTAAACATAAGTCATAAACGACACAAGAAAATGGCTATTAAACCTGGAGAAATGTATCTTTGTTAGTTTTACTAGAGTAATGATCTTTTGTAAGGTTTACAAAGACACAAGTTTTTTTTACTCAATATGACGGTATAACCGTCAAACTAAAAAAAGTTATAGAAACATAACTCCAAAACCAAACTCAAAAACCAAACATGCAATCCATTTAAAAATGCCTGTAATATTAAATATATGTGAGTTTTATCAGAATCAGGTATTTTGGTAAGGTTTACAATACCAAAATTAGGTTTTACTCATAATGACAGTATAACTGCCACTCTCAATATGACAGTTATTTAAACATAACTCCTAAAACACACATGCAAAATGACTAATAATGCGTGGAAAAATGTATCTTTGTGATTTTTACTGGAAAAAAATATTTTGTAAGGTTTGTAAAGATACTGTTTTTTTTTTTTTTTTTAACTCAATATGATGGTATAACTGTCATACTAAAAATGAAAGTTTTATAAACATAACTCCAAAACCAAACTTGCAATTCGTAAAAAAAATGGCTGTAATATTAAATATATTTGATTTTAACCAGAATCAGGTATTTTGGTAAGGATTACAAATACAAAAATTAGGTTTTACTCATATTGACGGATAACCGCCAAATTTTTTTTAAACATAACTCATAAACAAAACATGCTAAATGGCTAATAATGCCTGGAGAAAAGTATCTTTGTGAGTTTTACTGGAAAAAAATAAATAAAAATTGTAAGGTTTGTAAAGACACAAGTTAGTTTTTTCTAACTCAAAAAGACAGTATAACTGTCATACTAAATGGAAAAGTTATATAAACATAACTCCAAAACCAAACATGCATTATGTCTAAGAATGCCTGAAATGATGTATCCATGTGAGTTATACTAGAATCAGTTGTTTTTGTAAGTTTTGCAAATGCAAAATATTGGTTTTACTCACTATGACAGTATACTGTCACATTCGATCTTAATAATAATGCCTGGAGAAATGTATCTCTGTGAATTTTTCTGGAAAAAAATATTTTTTACAACACATTTTTTTTTTACTCAAAATGACAGCAGTATACTGTCATAGTGAGTAAAACCTTATTTTTGTATTTGTAAACCTTACCAAAATACCTGATTGTAGTAAAACTCACATAGATACAATATTACAGGCATTTTTTGAACATAATGCAAGTTTGGTTTTGGAGTTATGTTTATATAACTTTCATATTTAGTATGACAGTTTTACTGTCATATTAAGTAAAAAACAAAACTAACTTGTGTCTTTACAAACCTTACAAAATATATGTATTTTTTTTTCAGTAAAACTCACAAAGGCATTATTAGTCATTTTGTATGTGTGGTTTAGGAGATATGTTTAAATAACTGTCAGATCGAATGTGACAGCATACTGTCATAGTGAGTAAATTCAATATTTTCTATTTTCAAACCTTAAAAAAACAACTGATTCTAGTAAAACTCACATGGATACAATGTTACAGGCATTTTTAGACATAATGCATGTTTGGTTTTGGAGTTTTGTTTATATACATTTTACATTTAGTATGACAGTTATACTGTCATATGGAGTAAAAAACAACTAACTTGTGTCTTTACAAACCTTACTAAAATGTTGTTTTTTTCAGGAAAACTCACAAAGATGCATTTCTCCAGTCATTATTAGCCATTTAGCATGTTTGGTTTAGGAGTTATGTTTAAATAACTGTCATTTTGAACGTTGCAGTTATACTGTCATTATGAGTAAAACCAAATTTTTGTATTTGTAAACCTTACCAAAATCCCTGTTTGTGGTAAAACTCACATAGATTCAATATTACATGCATTTTTAGACGGATTGCATGTTTGGTTTTGAAGTTATGTTTATATAACTTTCAAATTTAGTAAGACAGTTATACCATCATATTGAATAAAAAAAAAAAACTTGTGTCCGAACAAACCTTACAAAATATTTTTTTTCCAGTAAAACTCACAAAAATAAATTTCTCCAGGCAATATTAGCCATTTTGCATGTGTGGTTTAGGAGTTATGTTTAAATAACTGTCAGATTGAATGTAACAGTATACTGTCATAGTGAGTAAAACCAATATTTTGTATTTGAAAACCTTACAAAAACAACTGATTCTACTAAAACTCACATGGATACAATATTACAGGCATTTTTAGACATAATGCATGTTTGTTTTTGGAGTTATAATTATATAACTTTTACATTTAGTATGACAGTTATACTGTCATATTGAGTAAAAAAAAAAAATAACTTGCGTCTTTACAAACCTCACAAAATATTTTTTTCTAGTAAAAATCACAAAGATACATTTCTCCAGGCATTATTAACCATTTTGCATGTGTGGTATAGGAGTTATGTTTACATAACTGTCATATTAAATGTGGCAGTTATACTGTCATTATGAGTAAAACCAAGTTTGTGTAAATGTAAACCTTACCAAAATACCTGATTATGGTAAAACTCACATAGATACAATACTAAAGGCATTTTTAGACATAATGCATGTTCGGTTTTGGAGTTATGTTTGTATACATTTCTCCAGGCATTAATAGCCATTTATCATATTTGGTTTAGGAGTTATGTTTAAATAACTGTCATATCAAATAATGCAGTTATACTGTCATTATGAGTAAAACCCAAGTTTACAAATGTAAACCTTACCAAAATACCTGATTCTGGTAAAACTCATATATATTCAATATTACAGGCAGTTTAAGACGGATTGCAAGTTTGGTTTAGGAATTATGTTTATATTACTTTTATATTTAGTTTGACAGTTATACCATCATATTGAGTAAAAAAAACAAAACTTTTTTCTTTACAAACCTTACAAAATATTTTTTTCTAGTAAAACTCACAAAGATACATTTCTCTAGGCATTTATAGCTATTTAGCATGTTTGGTTTAGGAGTTATGTTTAAATAACTGTTATTTTGAATATGGCAGTTATACTGTCATTATGAGTAAAACCTAAATTTTGTATTTATAAACCTTACCAAAATACCTGATTCTGGTAAAACTCACATAGATACAATATTACAGGCATTTTTAGACATAATGCATGTTTGGTTTTGGAGTTATGTTCATATACATTTTTCCAGGCATTATTAGCCATTTATCATGTTTGGTTTAGGAGTTATGTTTAAATAACTGTCATATCAAATAATGCAGTTATACTGTCATTATGAGTAAAACCCAAGTTTTGGATTTGTAAACCTAACCAAAATACCTGATTCTGGTAAAACTCATATAGATTCAATATTACAGGCAGTTTAAGACGGATTGCAAGTTTGGTTTTGGAGTTATGTTTATTTAACTTTCATATATAGTATGACAGTTATACTGTCATATTAAGTAAAAAAAACTAATTTGTTTCTTTACAAACCTTATAAAAAAAAAAGTTTCCAGGAAAACTCACAAAGATACATTGTTCCAGGCATTATTAGCCATTTTGTAATTGTGGTTTAGGAGTTACAGTATGTTTAAATAACTGTCAGATTGAATTTGACAGTATACTGCAATTATGAGTAAAACCCAATTTTTGTATTTGTAAACCTTACCTAAATACCTGATTCTGGTAAAATTCACATAGATTCAATATTACAGGCAGTTTAAGACGGATTGCAAGTTTGGTTTTGGAGTTATGTTTATTTAACTTTCATATATAGTATGACAGTTATACTGTCATATTAAGTAAAAAAAACTAATTTGTTTCTTTACAAACCTTATAAAAAAAAAAGTTTCCAGGAAAACTCACAAAGATACATTGTTCCAGGCATTATTAGCCATTTTGTAATTGTGGTTTAGGAGTTACAGTATGTTTAAATAACTGTCAGATTGAATTTGACAGTATACTGCAATTATGAGTAAAACCCAATTTTTGTATTTGTAAACCTTACCTAAATACCTGATTCTGGTAAAATTCACATAGATTCAATATTACAGGCATTTTTAGACGTATTGCAAGTTTGGTTTTGGAGTTATGTTTATTTAACTTTCATATTTAGTATGACAGTTATACTGTCATATTAAGTACAAAAAAATAACTTGTGTCTTTACAAACCTTATAAAAAAAATGTTTTTCCAGGAAAACTCACAAAGATACATTTCTCCAGGCATTATTAGCCATTTTGTATTTGTGGTTTAGGAGTTGTGTTTAAATAACTGTCAGATTGAATGTGACAATATACTGTCATTATGAGTAAAACCTAATTTTTGTATTTGTAAACCTTACCAAAAATACCTGATTCTGGTAAAAATCACATAGATACAATATTGCAGGCATTTTTAGACATAATTCATGTTTGGTTTTGGAGTTATGTTTATACAACTTTCATATTTAGTATGACAGTTATACCATCATATTGAGTAAAAAAAAAAAAAAAACTTGTGTCTTTATTAATCTTACAGGTTTTTTTTTTCTCCCAAAACTCACAAAGATACATTTCTCCAGGCATAATTAGCCATTTATCATGTTTGGTTTAGGAGTTATGTTTAAATAACTGTCATTTTGAGTGGGGGAGTTATTGTATTGTGTGTCATTATAAATAAAAACCTATTTTTTGTATTTGTAAACCTTACCAAAATACCTGATTCTGGTCAAACCCACATCGATACAATATTACAGGAATTTTTAGACATAAAGCATGTTTGGTTTTGGAGCTATGTTTATATAACTTTCATATTTAGTATGAAAGTTATACCATCATATTGAGTAAAAAACAAAAAATAATTTGTATCTTTACAAACCTTACAAATATTGTCTTCCAGTAAAATTCACAAATATACCTTTCTCTAGGCATTATTAGTCATTTTGCATTTGTGTTTTAAGAGTTATGTTTAATTAACTGTCTTATTGAGTGTGGCAGTTATACTGTCACTATGAGTAAAACCTAATTTTTGTTTTTGTAAACCTTACCAAAATACCTGATTCTGATAAAACTCACATTTTGTATATTTGGTTTTGGAGTTGTGTTTATATAACTTTCATATATAGTATGACAGCTATACTGTAAAATTGTGTAAAAAAAAAAAAAAAAAACTTGTGTCTTTACAAACCTTACAAAATATTATTTCCAGTAAAACTCACAAAGATACATTCCTCAAGGCATTATTAGCCAAATTGTCAGATTGATTGTGACAGTATACTGTCATTATGAGTAAAACTAATATTTTGTATTTGTAAACCTTACAAAAACAACTGATTCTAGTAAAACTCACATGGATACAAAATTATAGGCATTTTTAGACATCATGCATGTTTGGTGGCGGTCAATGTGGCAGTTATACTGTCATTATGAGTAAAACCTAATTTTTGTATTTTTCAACCTTAACAAAATACCTGATTCTGGTAAAACTCACATAGATACAATACTAAAGGCATTTTTAGACATAATGCATGTTTGGTTTTGGAGTTATGTTTGTATACATTTCTACAGGCATTAATAGCCATTTAGCATGTTTGGTTCAGGAGTTATGTTTAAATAACTGTTATTTTGAATATGGCAGTTATACTGTCATTATGAGTAAAACCTAAATGTTGTATTTATAAACCTTACCAAAATACCTTATTCTGGTAAAACTCACATAGATACAATATTACAGGCATTTTTACACATAATGCATGTTTGGTTTTGGAGTTATGTTTATATACATTTTTCCAGGCATTATTAGCCATTTATCATGTTTGGTTTAGGAGTTATGTTTAAATAACTGTCATATCAAATAATGCAGTTATACTGTCATTATGAGTAAAACCCAAGTTTTGTATTTGTAAACCTTACCAAAATACCTGATTCTGGTAAAACACATATAGATTCAATATTACAGGCAGTTTAAGACGGATTGCAAGTTTGGTTTAGGAGTTTGGTTTTGGAATTATGTTTATATTACTTTTATAATTAGTTTGACAGTTATACCATCATATTGAGTA
>NW_027316743.1:0-37405 GCF_033978685.3 Nerophis lumbriciformis | reverse complement strand
AGTTTTTCTAAACATAACTCCTAAACAAAACATGCTAAATGGCTAATTATGCCTGGAGAAATGTATCTTTGTGAGTTTTACTGGAAAAAAAAATTGTAAGGTTTGTAAAGACACAAGTTAGTTTTTTTTAACTCAAAAAGACAGTATAACTGTCATACTAAATGGAAAAGTTATATAAACATAACTCCAAAACCCAACATGCATTTTGTCTAAAAATGCCTGTAATATTGTATCCATGTGAGTTTTAGTAGAATCAGTTTTTTTTTGTAAGGTATTGAAATACAAAATATTGGTTTTACTCACTATGACAGTATACTGTTACATTCAATCTGACAGTTATTTAAACATAACTCCTAAACCACACATGCAAAATGACTAATAATGCCTGGAAAAATGTATCTCAGTGAATTTTACTGGAAAAAAATTTTTTTTGTAAGGTTTGTAAAAACACAAGTTAGTTTATTTTACTCAATATGACAGTATAACTGTCATACTAAGTATGAAAGTTATATAAACATAACTCCAAAATCTTGCAATCTGTCTAAAAATGCCAGTAATATTGAATCTATGTGAGTTTTACCTGAATCAGGTATTTTGGTATGGTTTACAAATACAAAAATTAGGTTTTACTCATAATGACAGTATAACTGCCACGTTCAAAATGACAGTTATTTAAACATAACTCCTAAACCAAACATGCTAAATGGCTAATTGTGACTGGCGAAATGCATTTTTGTGAGTTTTACTGGAAAACCATTTTTTTTGTAAGGTTTGTAAAGACACAAGTTAGTTGTTTTTTACTCCATATGACAGTATAACTCTCATACTAAATGTAAAATGTATATAAACATAACTCCAAAACCAAACATGCTTTCTGTCTAAAAATGCCTGTATTATTGTATCCATGTGAGTTTTACTAGAATAAGTTGTTTTTGTAAGGTTTGCAAATACAAAATATTGGTTTTACTCACTATGACAGTATACTGTCACATTCAATCTGACAGTTATTTAAAAATAACTCCTAAACCACACATACAAAATGACTAATAATGCCTGGAGAAATGTATCTTTGTGAGTTTTACTGGGAAATAAATTTTATAAGGTTTGTAAAGACACAAGTTATTTTTTTTTACTTAATATGACAGTATAACTGTCATACTAAATATGAAAGTTATATAAACATAACTCCCAAACCAAACATGCATTATGTCTAAAAATGCCTGTAATATTGTATCTATGTGAGTTTTACTACAATCAGGTATTTTGGTAAGGTTTACAAATACAAAAATAAGGTTTTACTCATAATGACAGTATAACTGCCACACTCAATATGACAGTTATTTAAATATAACTCCTAAACCACACATGCAAAATGGCTAATAATGCTTGGAAAAAATTGTAAAGTTTGTAAAGACAAGTTATTTTGTTTACTCAATATGACATTATAACTGTCATACTAAATGTAAAAGTTTTATAAACATAACTCCAAAACCAAACATGCATTATATCTAAAAATAACTGTAATATTATATCCATGTGAGTTTTACTAGAATCAGTTGTTTTTGGAACGTTTGAAAATACAAAAGGATTGCAAGTTTGGTTTTGGAGTCATGTTTATATATTTTCTGCATGTAGTATGACAGTTATACTGTCATATTGAGTAAAACCTAATTTTTCTATTTGTAAACCTTATCAAAAATACCTGATTCTGGTAAAAATCACACAGATACAATATTGCAGGCATTTTTAGACATAATGCATGTTTGGTTTTGGAGTTATGTTTATACAACTTTTATATTTAGTATGACAGTTATACCATCGTATTGAGTAAAAAAAAAATAACTTGTGTCTTTATAAACCTTACAAAAAAAATGTTCCCAGTAAAACTCACAAAGATACATTTCTCCAGGCATAATTAGCCATTTATCATGTTTGGTTTAGGAGTTATGTTTAAACAACTGTCATATTGAGTGTGGCAGTTATACTGTCATCATGAGTAAAACCTATTTTTTGTAATTGTAAACTTTACCAAAATACCTGATTCTGGTAAAACCCACATCGATACAATATTACAGGAATTTTTAGACATAAAGCATGTTTGGTTTTGGAGTTATGTTTACATAACTTTCATATTTAGTATGAAAGTTATACCATCATATTGAGTAAAAAACCAAAAATAATTTGTATCTTTACAAACCTTACAAAATATTGTTTCCCAGTAAAATTCACAAATATACCTTTCTCTAGGCATTATTAGTCATTTTGCATTTGTGTTTTAGGAGTTATGTTTAATTAACTGTCATATTGAGTGTGGCAGTTATACTGTCACTATGAGTAAAACCTAATTTTTGTTTTTGTAAACCTTACCAAAATACCTGATTCTGATAAAACTCACATGTATTCAATATTACAGGCATTTTTAGACGGATTGAATATTTGGTTTTGGAGTTGTGTTTATATAACTTTCATATATAGTATGACAGATATACTGTTAAACTATGTAAAAAAAAAAACAACTAAATCGTGTCTTTACAAACCATACAAAATATTTTTTCCAGTAAAATTCACAAAGATACATTCCTCAAGGCATTTTAAGCCATTTTGTCAGATTAAATGTATACTGTCATTATGAGTAAAACTAATATTTTGTATTTGTAAACCTTAAAAAAACAACTGATTCTAGTAAAACTCACATGGATACAAAATTATAGGCATTTTTAGACATCATGCATGTTTGGTGGCAGTCAATGTGGCAGTTATACTGTCATTATGAGAAAAACCTATTTTTTGTATTTTTCAAACTTACCAAAATACCTGATTCTGGTAAAACTCACATAGATACAATACCAAAGGCATTTTTAGACATAATGCATGTTTGGTTTTGGAGTTATGTTTGTATACATTTCTCCAGGCATTAATAGCCATTTAGCATGTTTGGTTCAGGAGTTATGTTTAAATAACTGTTATTTTGAATATGGCAGTTATACTGTCTTTATGAGTAAAACCTAAATTTTGTATTTATAAACCTTACCAAAATACCTGATTCTGGTAAAACTCACATAGATACAATATTACAGGCATTTTTAGAAATAGTGCATGTTTGGTTTTGGAGTTATGTTTATATACATTTTTCCAGGCATTATTCGCCATTTATCATGTTTGGTTTAGGAGTTATGTTTAAATAACTGTCATATCAAATAATGATATATTGTCATTATGAGTAAAACCCACGTTTTGTATTTGTAAACCTTACCAAAATACCTGATTCTGGTAAAACTCATATAGATTCAATATTACAGGCAGTTTAAGACGGATTGCAAGTTTGGTTTAGGAGTTTGGTTTTGGAATTATGTTTTTATAACTTTCATTTTTAGTATGTTTATATTACTTTTATATTTAGTTTGACAGTTATACCATCATCCATCCATTTTCTACCGCGTATTCCCTTTGGGGTCGCGGGGGGCGCTGGAGCCTATCTCAGCTACAATCGGGCGGAAGGCGGGGTACACCCTGGACAAGTCGCCATCTCATGGCAGTCTTTACAAACCTTACAAAATTGTTTTTTCTAGTATAACTCACAAGGATACATTTCTCCAGGTCATATTGAGTGTGGCAGATATACTGTCATTATGAGTAAAACCTATTTTTTGTAATTGTAAAATTACCAAAATAACTGATTCTGATAAAACTCACATGGATAAAATATTACAGGATTTTTTTTTAGACATAAAGCATGTTTGCATCATATTGAGTAAAAAAAACTAACTTGTGTCTACACAAGCCTTACAAAATATTTTTTTATCAGTAAAACTCACAAAAATACATTTCTCCAGTTATTATTAGCCATTTTGCATCTGTGGTTTAGAATTTGTGTTTAAATGACAGTCAGATTGAATGTGACAGTATACTGTCATAGTGAGTAAAACCTAAATTTTGTATTTGTAAACCTTAACAAAATACCTGATTCTAGTAAAACTCACATAGATTCAATATTACAGGCATTTTAGACGGATTGCATGTTTGGTATTGGAGTTATGTTTATATAACTTTCATTTTTAGTAACACAGTTATACCATCATATTGAGTAAAAAAAAATTAACTTTTGTCTTTACAAACCTTACAAAATATTTTTTTCTAGAAAAAAATCACAAAGATACATTTCTCCAGGCATTATTAGCCATGTATCATGTTTGGTTTAGGAATTATGTTTAAATAGCTGTCATAATGAGTGTGGCAGTTATATTGTCATTATGAGTAAAACCTATTTTTGTATTTGTAAACCTTACCAAAATACCTGATTATGGTAAAACTCATATAGATACAATACTACAGGAATTTTCAGACATAAAACATGTTTGGTTTAGGAGTTATGTTTAAATAACTGTCAGATTGAATGTGACAGTATACTGTCATAGTGAGTTAAACCAATATTTTGTATTTGCAAACCTTACAAAAACAACTGATTCTAGTTAAATTCACATGATTTCAATATTACAATCATTTTTAGACATAATGCATGTTTGGTTTTGGAGTTATGTTTATAATTTTTTTACATTTAGTATGACAATTTTACTGTCATATTGAGTAAGAAAAAAATAACTTGTGTCTTTACAAACCCATCCATCCATCCATTTTCTACTGCTTATTCCCTTTGGGGTCGCGGGGGGCGCTGGAGCCTATCTCAGCACAATCGGGCGGAAGGCGGGGTACACCCTGGACAAGTCGCCATCTCATCGCAGTCTTTACAAACCTTACAAAATTGTTTTTTTTTTCCTGTAAAACTTAAAAAGATACATTTCTCCAGGCATTATTAACCATTTTGCATGTGTGGTTTAGGAGTTATGTTTACATAACTGTCATATTGAATGTGGCAGTTATACTGTCATTATGAGTAAAACCTATTTTTTGTTTTTTTAAACCTTACCAAAATATCTGATTCTAGTAAAACGAACATAGATTCATTGGTTTTGGAGTTATGTTAATATAACTTTCATATTTGTTATGACAGTTATATCATCATATTGAGTAAACAATTTAACTTGTATCTTTATAAACCTTACAAATTCGTGTTTTCCAGTAAAACTCACAAAGATACATTTCTCCAGGCATTATTAACCATTTTGCATGTGTGGTATAGGAGTTATGTTTACATAACTGTCATATTAAATGTGGCAGTTATACTGTCATTATGAGTAAAACCTATTTTTTGTTTTTGTAAACCTTACCAAAATACCTGATTCTAGTAAAACGAACATAGATTCATTGGTTTTGGAGTTATGTTAATATAACTTGCATATTTAGTATGACAGTTATACCATCATATTGAGTAAAAAAAACCTAATTTGTATCTTTACAAATCTTACAAAATATTGTTTTCCAGTAAAATTCACAAATATACATTTCTCTAGGCATTATTAGTCATTTTGTATTTGTGTTTTAGGAGTTATGTTTAATTAACTGTCATATTGAGTGTAGCAGTTATATTGTCACTATGAGTAAAACCTAATTTTTGTATTCGTAAACCTTACCAAAATACCTGAATCTGATAAAACTCACATATATTCAATATTACAGGCATTTTTAGATGGATTGCATATTTGGTTTTGGAATTATGTTTATATCCATCCATCCATCCATTTTCTACCGCTTATTCCCTTTGGGGTCGCCAGCTACAATCGGGCGGAAGTCGGGGTACACCCTGGACAAGTTGCCACCTCATCGCAGTCTTTACAATCCTTACAAAATTGTTTTTTTTTTCCTGTAAAACTGAAAAAGATACATTTCTCCAGGCATTATTAACCATTTTGCATGTGTGGTTTAGGAGTTATGTTAATTTAACTTTCATATTTAGTATGACAGTTATATCATCATATTCGTTTTTTCCAGTAAAACTCACAAAGATACATTGCTGCAGAAATTATTAGCCATTTTGCATTTGTGGTTTAGGAATTATGTTTAAATACCTGTCATGTTAAATGTGGCAGTTATATTGTCATTATGAGTAAAACCTATTTTTTGTATTTGTAAACCTTACCAAAATACCTGATTCTCGTAAAACTCACATTCAATATTACAGGCATTTTTAGACGGATTGCAAGTTTGGTTTTAGAGTTATGTGTATATAAATGTCATATTTAGAATGACAGTTATACTGTCAAATTGAGTAAAAAATAACAAACTTGTAATTTTACAAACCTTACAAAATATTTCTTTCCAGTAAAATTCACAGAGATACATTTTTCCAGACATTATTAGTCATTTTGCATGTGTGGTTTAGGAGTTATGTTTAAATAGCTGTCAGATTGAATGTGACAGTATACTGTCATAGTGAGTAAAACCGATATTTTGTATTAGCAAAACTTACAAAAACAACTGACTCTAGTAAAACTCACATGGATACAATATTACAGGCATTTTTAGACATAATGCATGTTTGGTTTTGGAGTTATGTTTGTACTACTTTTACATTTAGTGTGACAGTTATACTGTCCATCCATCCATCCATTTTCTACCGCTTATTCCCTTCGGGGTCGAGGGGGGCGCTGGAGCCTATCTCAGCTACAATCGGGCGGAAGGCGGCGTACACCCTGGAAAAGTCGCCACCTCATCATATTATGTAAAAAAAACTAAATTGTTTCTATACATACCTTACAAAATATGTTTTTCCAGTCATCTCACAAAGATACATTTCTCCAGGCATTATAGCCATTTTGCATGTGTGGTTTGGTAGTTATGTTTAAATAACTGTCAAATTGAATGTGACAGTATACTATCATGGTGAGTAAAACTAATATTTTGTAATTGCAAACCTTACTACACAAATTGATTTTAGTAAAACTCGCATGGATACAAAATTACAGGCATTTTTGAACATAATGCATGTTTGGTTTTGGTTATGTTTATATATTTTTTACATTTAGTATTACAGTTATACTGTCCTATTGAGTAAAAAAAACTAACTTGTGTCTTTATAAACCTTAAAAAAAAAATGTTTTCAGTAAAACTCACAAAGATACATTTCTCCAGGCATTATTAGCCATTAACCATGTTTGGTTTAGAGTTATGTTTAAATAACTGTCATATTGAGTGTGGCAGATATACTGTCATTATGAGTAAAACCTATTTTTTGTATTTGTAAAATTACCAAAATAACTGATTCTGATAAAACTCACATGGATAAAATATTACAGGATTTTTTAGACATAAAGCATGTTTCCATCATATTGAGTAAAAAAAACTAACTTGTGTCTATACAAACCTTACAAAATATTTTTTTTCCAGTAAAATTCAAAAAAATACATTTCTCCAGTTATTATTAGCCATTTTGCATCTGTGGTTTAGAATTTGTGTTTAAATAACAGTCAGATTGAATGTGACAGTATACTGTCATAGTGAGTAAAACCTAATTTTTGTATTTGTAAACCTTAACAAAATACCTGATTCTAGTAAAACGCACATAGATTCAATATTACAGGCATTTTTAGACGGATTGCATGTTTGGTATTGGAGTTATATTTATATAACTTTTACATTTATTATGACAGTGAATAAAAAAAACTATTTTGTGGCTTATCAAACCTTACAAAATATTGTTTTTCCTGTAAAACTCACAAAGATGCATTTCTCCAGGCATTATTAGCCATTTTGCATGTGTGGTTTAGGAGTTATGTTAACATAACCGTCATATTGAGGGTGGCAGTTATACTGTCATTATGAGTAAAACCTAATTTATGTATTTATAAACCTTACCAAAATTCCTGATTCTGGTAAAACTCACATCGATACAATATTACAGGCAGTTTAAGACGGATTGCAAGTTTGGTTGAGGAGTTTGGTTTTGGAATGATGTGTATAGTACTTTTATATTTAGTTTGACAGTAATACAATCATATTGAGTAAAAAAAAAACAACTTTTGTCTTTACAAACCTTACAAAATATTTTTTTCTAGTAAAACTCACAAAGATACATTTCTCCATGCATTATTAGCTATTTAGCAGGTTTGGTTTAGGAGTTATGTTTAAATAACTGTTATTTTGAACATGGAAGTTATACTGTCATTATGAGTAAAACCCAATTTTTGTATTTGTAAACCTTACCTGATTCTGGTAAAACTCACATATATTCAATATTACAGGCATTTTTAGACGTATCACAAGTTTAGTTTTGGAGTTATGTTTATTTAACTTTCATATTCAGTATGACATCATGACTCTCATATTAAGTAAAAAAAACTAACTTGTTTCTTTACAAAACTTATTAAAAAAAATTTTTTTCCAGGAAAACTCACAAATATAAATTTTTCCAGGCATTATTAGGCATTTTGTATTTTTGGTTTAGGAGTTACAGTATGTTTAAATAACTGTCAGATTGAATGTGACAGTATACTGTCATAGTGAGTAAAACCTAATTTTTGTATTTGTAAACCTTACCAAAAATACCTGATTCTGGTAAAAATCACATAGATACAATATTGCAGGCATTTTTAGACATAATGCATGTTTGGTTTTGGAGTTATGTTTATACAACTTTTATATTTAGTATGACAGTTATACCATCATATTGAGTAAAAAATAAATAAATAACTTGTGTCTTTATAAACCTTACAAAAAAAATTTTTCCCAGTAAAATTCACAAAGATACAGTTCTCAGGCGTAATTAGCCATGTATTACCGTCATAATGAGTAAAAAACTACTATTTGTGTTTGCAAGCCTTAAAATAGCATATGTTTCGAGTAAAACTCACAAGGATGCATTGTTTTAGGCTTTATTAGCCTATTTTGCATGTGTGGTTAGGAAGTTATGTTTAAATAACTGTCAAATTGAATGTAGCAGTTATCTGTCATTATGAAAAAAAACAATTTTTGTATTTGTAAACCTTACCAAATTACCTGATTTTGGTGTAACTCTTATAGATACAATATTTTAGGCATTTTTAGACATAATGCAGGTTCAATTTTGGAGTTATGTTTATATAACTTTCATATTTGGTATGGCAGTTATACGGTCATATTGAATTAAAAAATCTAACTTGACTCTTTGCAAAACTTACAAAAGATATTTTTTTCTAGTAAAACCAACAAAGATAGATATCTTCACGCATTATTAGACATGTTGCATGTTTGGTGTAGGAATTATGTTGAAAAACATTTTTATTGCTTATTTCGCATTATCTCAGGATTTTAAGAACATTACTGTCATAAAGAGTAAAAAACTACTTTTTGTGTTTGCAAGCCTTAAAATGTTTCGAGTAAAACTGACATGGATGCATTGTTTTAGGCTTTATTAGCCTATTTTGCATGTTAGAAGTTATGTTTAAATAACTGTCAAATTGAATGTAGCAGTTATCTGTCATTATGAGTAAACCCCTAATTTATGTAATTGTACACCATACCAAATAAACTGATTCTTGTAAAACTCACATAGATACAATATTTTAGGCATTTTTAGACACAATTCATGTTTAGTTTTGGAGTTATATTTATATAACTTGCATATTTGGTATGACAGTTATACTTTCATATTGAATTAAAAAAACTAACTTGCCTCTTTGCAAAACTTACAAAAGATAATTTTCTAGTAAAACTAACAAAGATACATGTCTTCAGGTATTATTAGACATGTTGCATCTTTGATGTAGGAATTATGTTGAAAAACATTTGTATTGCTTATTTCGCATTATCTCAGGATTTTAAGAACATTACTGTCAAAATGAGTAAAAAAACTACTTTTTGTGTTTGCAAGCCTTAAAATAGCAAATGTTTCGAGTAAAACTCACAAGGATGCATTGTTTAAGGCTTTATTAACCTATTTGCATGTGTGATTAGGAAGTTATGTTTAAATAACAGTCAAATTGAATGTAGCAGTTATACTGTCATTATGAAAAAAAAAAATTTTTGTATTTGTAAACCTCACCAAATTTCCTGATTCTGGTAAAACTCCAATAGATACAATATTACAGACATTTTTAGACATAATGCATGTTCAGTTTTGGAGTTATGTTTATTAGCTTTCATATTTGGTATGACAGTTATACTCTCATATTGAATTAAAAAAACTTATTTGCCTCTTGCAAAATTTACAAAAGATAATTTTTCTAGTAAAACTAACAAAGATACATATCTTCAGGTATTATTAGACATGTTGCATGTTTGGTGTAAGAATTATGTTGAAAAACTTTTTTATTGCTTATTTCGCATTATCTCAGGATGTTAAGAACATTACTGTCATAACGAGCAAAAAACTACTTTTTGTGTTTGCAAACCTTAAAATAGCAAATGTTTCGAGTAAAACACACAAGGATGCATTGTTTTAGACTTTATTGACCTATTTACATGTGTGATTAGGAAGTTATGTTTAAATAACAGTCACATTGAATGTAACAGTTATACTGTCATTATGGGAAAAAAAACATTTTTGTATTTGAAAACCTTACCAAGTTACATGATTCTGGTGTAACTCACATTTATGCAATATTTTAGGCATTTTTAGACATAATGCATGTTCAATTATGGAATTATGTTTATATATATTTCATATTTGGTATGACAGTTATACTGTCATATTAAATTAAAAAAACTGACTTGCCTCTTTGCAAAACTTACAAAATATAATTTTCTAGTAAAACTAACTAAGATACATATCTTCACGTATTATTAGACATGTTGCATGTTTGGCGTAGGAATTATGTTGAAAAACATTTTTATTGCTTATTTCGCATTATCTCAGGATTTAAAGAACAATATTGTCATAATGAGTAAAAAACTACTTTTTGTGTTTGCAAGCCTTAAAATAGCATATGTTTAGAGTAAAACTCACATGGATGCATTGTTTTAGGCTTTATTAGCCTATTTTGCATGTGTGGTTAGAAGTTATGTTTAAATAACTGTCAAATTGAATGTAGCAGTATACTGTCATTATGAAAAAAAACAATTTTTGTATTTGTAAACCTTACCAAATTACATGATTTTGGTGTAACTCACATATATACAATATTTTAGGCATTTTTAGACATAATGCATGTTTAGTTTTGGAGTTATGTTTATATAACTTTCATATTTGGTATGACAGCTATACTTTCATATTGAATTAAAAAAACGAACTTGCCTCTTTGCAAAACTAACAAAAGGTAATTTTCTAGTAAAACTAACAAAGATACATGTCTTCAGGCATTATTAGACATGTTGCATGTTTGGTGAAGGAATTATGTTGAAAAACTTTTTTATTGCTTATTTCGCATTATCTCACGATTTTAAGAACATTACTGTCATAATGAGCAAAAAAACTACTTTTTGTGTTTGCAAACCTTAAGATAGCAAATGTTTCGAGTAAAACACACAAGGATGCATTGTTTTCAACTTTATTGACCTATTTACAAGTGTGATTAGGAAGTTATGTTTAAATAACAGTCAAATTGAATGTAACAGTTATACTGTCATTATGAAAAAACATTTTTTTTGTATTTGTAAACCTTACCAAATTACCTGATTCTGGTGAAACTCACATAGATACAATATTACAGGCATTTGTGGACATAATGCATGTTCATTTTTGGAGTTATGTTTAAATAACTTTTACATTTAGTGTGACAGTCAGACTGTTATATTGAATTAAAAAAACAAACTTGCGTCGTTGCAAAACTTACAAAATATACATTTTCTAGTAAAACTAACAAAGATACATGTTTTCAGGCATTATTAGACATGTTGCATGTTTGGTGTAGGAATTATGTTGAAAAACATTTTTATTGCTTTTTTCGCATTATCTCAGGATTTTAAGAACATTACTGTCATATTCAATCTGACTATTATTTAAACATAACTCCTAAACCATGCAAGCAAAATGTCAAATAATGCCTGGAGAAATGTATCTTTGCAAGTTTTACAGTAAAAAAATAGTTTTTTAAGGTTTGTAAAGACACAAGTTATCTTTTGTTTTACTCAATATGAAACTGTCATACTAAATATGAAAGTTGAATAATTATAACACCAAAACCAAACTTGCAATCTGTCTAAAATGCCTGTAACAATGAATATATGCGAGTTTTACCAGAATCAGTTATTTTGGTAAGGTTTACAAATACAAAAAATAGGTTTTACTCATCATGACAGTATAACTGCCACACTCAATATGACAGTTTTTTAAACATAACTCCTAAACAAAACATGATAAATGGCTAATTATACCTGGAGAAATGTATCTTTGTGAGTTTTACTGGAAAAAAAAAAAAAGTAAGGTTTATAAAGACACAAGTTATTTTTTTTACTCAATATAATGATATAACTGTCATACTAAATATGAAAGTTGTATAAACATAACTCCAAAACCAAACATGCATTATGTCTAAAAATGCCTGTATTTTTGTATCCATGCGAGTTTTAGTAAAATCAATTGTTGTAGTAAGGTTTGCAATTACAAAATATTGGTTTTACTCACCATGATAGTATACTGTCACATTCAATTTGACAGTTACTTAAACATAACTACCAAACCACACATGCAAAATGGCTATAATGCCTGGAGAAATGTATCTTTGTGAGATTACTGGAAAAACATATTTTGTAAGGTTTGTAAAGAAACAATTTAGTTTTTTTTTTTTAATTTAGATTGACTTTTCCAGGGTGTACCCCGCCTTCCGCCCGATTGTAGCTGAGATAGGCTCCAGCGCCCCCTGCGACACCAAACGGAGTAAGTGGTAGAAAATGGATGGATGGATGGGTTTGTAAAGACACAAGTTATTTTTTTCTTACTCAATATGACAGTAAAATTGTCATACTAAATGTAAAGAAATTATAAACCTAACTCCAAAACCAAACATGCATTATGTCTAAATATGCCTGTAATATTGTAATCATGTGAGTTTAACTAGAATCAGTTGTTTTTGTAAGGTTTGCAAATACAAAATATTGGTTTAACTCACTATGACAGTATACTGTCACATTCAATCTGACAGTTATTTAAACATAACTCCTGAACCAAACATGTTTTATGTCTAAAAATTCCTGTAATATTGTATCTATATGAGTTTTACCAGAATCAGGTATTTTGGTAAGGTTTACAAATACAAAATATAGGTTTTACTCATAATGACAATATATCTGCCACACTCAACATGACAGTTACTTAAACATAATTCCTAAACCAAACATGATACATGGCTAATAATGCCTGGAGAAATGTATCTTTGTGATTTTCACTAAAAAAAAATATTTTTTAAGGTTTGTTAAGACAAAAGTTAGTTTTTTTCCTCAATATGATGTCATACTAAAAATGAAAGTTATAAAAACATAATTCCAAAACCAAACTCCTAAACCAAACTTGCAATATGTCTTAAACTGCCTGTAATATTGAATCTATGTGAGTTTTACCAGAATCAGGTATTTTGGTAAGGTTTACAAATACAAAAATTTGGTTTTACTCATAATGACCGTATAAATGCCATATTCAAAATAACAGTTTTTTAAACATAACTCCTAAACCAAACATGCTAAATGGCTAACAATGCCTGGAGAAATGTATCTTTGTGAGTTTTACTAGAAAAAAAATATTTTGTAAGGTTTGTAAAGAAAAAAGTTTGTTTTTTTTACTCAATATGATGGTATAACTGTCAAACTAAATATAAAAGTAATAATAAACATAATTCCAAAACCAAACTCCTAAACCAAACTTGCAATCCGTCTTAAACTGCTTGTAATATTGAATGTATATGAGTTTTACCAGAATCAGGTATTTTGGTAAGGTTTACAAATACAAAATTTGGGGTTTACTCATAATGACAGTATAACTGCATTAATTGATATGACAGTTATTTAAACATAACTCCTAAACCAAACATGATAATTGGCTAATAATGGCTGGAAAAATGTATATAAACATAACTCCAAAACCAAACATGCAATCCGTCTAAAATGCCTGTAATATTGAATCTATGTGAGTTTTACTAGAATCAGGTATTTTGTTAAGGTTTACAAATACAAAAAATAGGTTTTACTCATTATGACAGTATACTGTCACATTCAATCTGACTGTTATTTAAACACAAATTCTAAACCACAGATGCAAAATGGCTAATAATAACTGGAAAAATGTATTTTTGTGAGTTTTACTGGAAACAAAATATTTTGTAAGGTTTGTATAGACACAAGTTAGTTTTTTTTACTCAATCTGATGCAAACATGCTTTATGTCTAAAAAAATCCTGTAATATTTTATCCATGTGAGTTTTATCAGAATCAGTTATTTTGGTAATTTTACAAATACAAAAAATAGGTTTTACTCATAATGACAGTATATCTGCCACACTCAATATGACAGTTATTTAAACATAACTCTAAACCAAACATGGTTAATGGCTAATAATGCCTGGAGAAATGTATCTTTGTGAGTTTTACTGGAAAACAATTTTTTTTTAAGGTTTATAAAGACACAAGTTAGTTTTTTTTTACTCAATATGACAGTATAACTGTAATACTAAATGTAAAAAATATATAAACATAACTCCAAAACCAAACATGTATTATGTTTAAAAATGCCTGTAATTTTGTATCCATGCGAGTTTTAGTAAAATCAATTAAATGGGTTGTACTTGTATAGCGCTTTTCTACCTTCAAGGTACTCAAAGCGCTTTGACACTACTTCCACATTTACCCATTCACACACACATTCACACACTGATGGAGGGAGCTGCCATGCAAGGCGCTAACCAGCACCCATCAGGAGCAAGGGTGAAGTGTCTTGCTCAGGACACAACGGACATGACGAGGTTGGTACTAGGTGGGGATTGAACCAGGGACCCTTGGGCCGCGCACGGCCATTCTTCCACCGCGCCACGCCGTCGTAGTAAGGTTTGCAATTACAAAATATTGGTTTTACTCACCATGATAGTATACTGTCACATTCAATTTGACAGTTATTTAAACATAACTACCAAACCACACATGCAAAATGGCTATAATGCCTGGAGAAATGTATCTTTGTGAGATTACTGGAAAAACATATTTTGTAAGGTTTGTAAAGAAACAATTTAGTTTTTTTTACTTAATATGATGAGATGGCGACTTTTCCAGGGTGTACTCCGCCTTCCGCCCGATTGTAGCTGAGATAGGCTCCAGCGCCCCCCGCGACCCCGAAGGGAATAAGCCGTAGAAAATGGATGGATGGATGGACAGTATAACTGTCATACTAAATGTAAAAGTAGTATAAACATAACTCCAAAACCAAACATGCATTATGTCTAAAAATAACTGTAATATTGTATCCATGTGAGTTTTCCTAGAATCAGTTGTTTTTGTAAGTTTTGTCATAGTGGTTTTACTCACTATGACATAGTGGTTTTACTCACTATGACAGTATACTGTCACATTCAATCTGACAGCTATTTAAACATAACTCCTAAACCACACATGAAAATGACTAATAATGCCTGGAAAAATGTATCTTTGTGAATTTTACTAGAAACAAATATTTTGTAAGGTTTGTAAAATTACAAGTTTGTTAATTTTTACTCAATTTGATAGTATAACTGTCATACTAAATATGAAAGTTATATACACATAACTCTAAAACCAAACTTGCAATCCGTCTAAAAATGCCTGTAATATTGAATCTATGTGAGTTTTACCAAAATCAGGTATTTTGGTAAGGTTTACAAATACAAAAATTAGGTTGTACTCATAATGACAGTATAACTGCCACACTCAATATGACAGTTTTTTAAACATAACTCCTAAAAAACAAATGCAAAATGACTAACAATGCCTGGAAATATGTATCTTTGTGAATTTTAATGAAAAAAAATTTTTTGTAAGGTTTGTAAAGACACAAATTATTTTTTTTTACTTAATATGATGGTATAACTGTCATAATAAATATGAAAGTTATATAAACATAACTCCAAAACCAGACATGTTTTATGTCTAAAAATTCCTGTAATATTGTATCTATGTGAGTTTTACCCGAATCAGGTATTTTGGTAAGGTTTACAAATACAAAAAATAAGTTTTACTCATAATGACAATATAACTGCCACATTTAACATGACAGGTATTTAAACATAATTCCTAAACCAAACATGATAAATGGCTAATAATGCCTGGAGAAATGTATCTTTGTGAGTTTTACAGGAAAAAAAAATAATTTGTAAGGTTTAGAAAGACACAAGGTAATTTTGTTTTACTCAATATGATGGTATAACCGTCCTACTAAATATGAAAGTTATTTAAACATAACTCCAAAAACAAACATGAATTTTGTCTAAAAATACCTGTAATATTGTATCTATGTGAGTTTTACCAAGATCAGGTATTTTGGTAAGGTTTACAAATACAAAAATTAGGTTTTACTCACTATGACAGTATACTGTCACATTCAATCTGACAGATATGTAAACATAACTCCTAAACTACACATGCAAAATGGCTAATAATGCCTGGAGAAATGTATCTTTGTGAGTTTTACTAGGACAAATATTTTGTAAGGTTTGTAAAGACACACGTTAGTTTTTTTTTACTCAATATGACAGTATAACTGTCATACTACATGCAAAAAATATATAAACATGACTCCAAAACAAAACTTGCAATCCGTGTAAAAATAACTGTAATATTGAATCTATGTGAGTTTTACCAAAATGAGGTATTTTGGTAAGGTTGACAAATTTAAAAAAAGGTTTTACTGATAGTGACATTATAAGTGCAACACTCAATATGACAGTTATTTAAACATAACTCATAAACGACACATGAAAATGGCTATTAAACCTGGAGAAATGTATCTTTGTTAGTTTTACTAGAGTAATGATCTTTTTTAAGGTTTGCAAAGACACAAGTTTTTTTACTCAATATGACGGTATAACTGTCAAACTAAATAAAAAAGTTATAGAAACATAACTCCAAAACCAAACTCAAAAACCAAACATGCAATCATTTTAAAAATGCCTGTAATATTAAATATATGTGAATTTTATCAGAATCAGGTATTTTGGTAAGGTTTAAAATACCAAAATGAGGTTTTACTCATAATGACAGTATAACTGCCACGCTCAATATGACAGTTATTTAAACATAACTCCTAAAACACACATGTAAAAAGACTAATAATGCGTGGAAAAATGTATCTTTGTGATTTTTACTGGAAAAAAATATTTTGTAAGGTTTGTAAAGATACTGTTTGTTTTTTTTAACTCAATATGATGGTATAACTGTCATACTGAAATATGAAAGTTTTATAAACATAACTCCAAAACCAAACTTGCAATTCGTAAAAAAATGGCTGTAATATTGAATATATGTGATTTTTCCAGAATCAGGTATTTTGGTAAGGAATACAAATACAAAAATTAAGTTTTACTCATAATGACGGATAACCGCCACATTTTTTTGAACATAACTCCTAAACAAAACATGCTAAATGGTTAATAATGCCTGGAGAAATGTATCTTTGTGAGTTTTACAGAGAACAAATTTGTAAGGTTTGTAAAGACACAAGTTAGTTTTTTCTAACTCAAAAAGACAGTATAACTGTCATAATAAATGGATCAGTTATATAAACATAACTCCAAAACCAAACTTGCATTATGTCTAAAAATGCCTGAAATGATGTATCAATGTGAGTTTTACTAGAATCAGTTGTTTTTGTAAGTTTTGCAAATACAAAATATTGGTTTTACTCACTATATACTGTCACTTTCGATCCGACAGTTATTTAAACATAACTCCTAAACCACACATTCAAAATGACTAATAATGCCTGGAGAAATGTATCTCTATGAATTTTTCTGGAAAAAAATATTTTGTAAGGTTTGTTATAACACAAGTTAGTTTTTTTTTTACTCAATATGACAGCAGTATACTGTCATAGCGTGTAAAACAAATATTTTGTATTTGCAAACCTTACCAAATTACCTGATTCTGGTAAAACTCACATAGATACAACATTTTAGGCATAATGCATGTTCATTTTTGGAGTTATGTTTATATAACTTTTACATTTAGTTTGACAGTTATACTGTTATATTGAATTAAAAAAACTTGCTTCGTTGCAAAACTTACAAAATATACATTTTCTAGTAAAACTAACAAAGATACATGTCTTCAGTCATTATTAGACATGTTGCATGTTTGGTGTAGGAACTATGTTGAAAAATATTTGTATTGCTTTTTTCGCATTATCTCAGGATTTTAAGAACATTACTGGCATATTGAGTAAAAAACTACTATGACAGTATACTGTCACATTCAATCTGACTGTTATTTAAACATAACTCCTAAACCATGCAAGCAAAATGTCAAATAATGCTTGGAGAAATGTATCTTTGTGTATTAAGGTTTATAAAGACACAAGTTATTTTTTTTAATTTAATATGATGGTATAACTGTCATACTAAATATGAAAGTTTTATAAACATAACTCCAAAACCAAAATGCATTTTGTCTAAAAATGCCTGTAATATTGTATCTATGTGAGTTTTTCCAGAATCAGGTATTTTGGTAAGGTTTACATATACACAAACTTGGTTTTACTCATAATAACAGTATAACTGCCACATTTAATATGACAGTTATGTAAACATAACTCCTATACCACACATGCAAAATGGTTAAAAATGCCTGGAAAAATGTATCTTTTTAAGTTTTACAGGAAAAAAAAAATATTTTGTAAGGTTTGTAAAGACTGCCATGAGGTGGCGACTTGTCCATGGTGTACCCCGCCTTCTGCCCGTTTGTAGCTGAGATAGGTTCCAGCGCCCCCCGCGACCCCAAAGGGAATAAGCGGTAGAAATGGATGGATGGATGGGTTTGTAAAGACACAAGTTATTTTTTTCTTACTCAATATGACAGTATAACTGTCATACTAAATGTAAAAAAATTATAAACATAACTCCAAAAACAAACATGCATTATATCTAAAAATGCCTGTAATATTGTATTCATGTGAGTTTAACTAGAATCAGTTGAATTTGTAAGGTTTGTAAATACAAAATATTGGTTTTACTCACTATGACAGTATACTGTCACATTCAATCTGACAGTTCTTTAAACATAACTCCTAAACCAAACATGTTTTATGTCCAAAAATTCCTGTAACTGGAGAAATGTATCTCTGTGAATTTTTCTGGTAAAAAAATATTTTTTAAATTTTGTAAAAACACAAGTTAGAATTTTTTTACTCAATATGACAGTTTAACTGTCATACTAAATATGAAAGTTAAATAGACAAAACTCCAAAACCAAACTTGCAGTCCGTCTAAAAATGCCTGTAATATTGAATCTATGTGAGTTTTACCAGAATCAGGTATTTTAGTAAGGTTTACAAATACACAAATTATGTTTTACTCATAATTACAGTATATCCGCCACATTCAAAATGACAGTTATTTAAACATAACTCCGAAACCAAACATGCTAAATGGCTAATAATGCCTAGAGAAAGGAATCTGTGTGACTTTTACTGAAAAAAAAGAATTTGTAAGGTTTATAAAGACACAAGTTAGTTTTTTTTACTCAATATGATGGTATAACTGTCATACTAAATATAAAAGTTATATAAACATAACTCCAAAACCAAACATGCATTTTGTCTGAAAATTATTGTTATATTGTATCTATGTGAGTTTAACCAGAATCAGGTATTTTGGTAAAGTTTACATATACAAAAATGAGGTTTTACTCATAATGACAGTATAACTGCCTCATTCAAAATGACAGTTATGTAAACATAACTCCTAAACCACTCATGCAAAATGGTTATTAATGCCTGAATTTTTTTATTTTTTTTTTACTCAATATGACAGTAATACTGTCATACTAAATGTGAAAGTTATATAAATATAACTCCAAAACCAAACATGCATTATGTCTAAAAATGTCTGTAATATTGTATCCATGTGAGTTTTACTAGAATAAATTGTTTTTGTAAGTTTTGCAAGTACAAAATACTGGTTTTACTGACAATGACAGTATACCGTCACATTCAATCTGACAGTTATTTAAACATAACTCCTAAACCACACATGCAAATTGGTTAATAATGCCTGGAGAAATGTATCTTTGTGAGTTTTACTGGGAAAAAAAAATATTTTGTAAGGTTTGTAAAGACACAAGTTAGTTCTTTTTTACTTAGTATGACAATATAAATGTCATACTTGTGTGTGAATGGGTAAATGTGGAAGTAGTGTCAAAGCGCTTTGAGTACCTTGAAGGTAGAAAAGCGCTATACAAGTACAACCCATTTATCATTATCATCTATATAAACATAACTCCAAAACCAAACATGCAATCCGTCTAAAAATGCCTGCAATATTGAATCTTTGTGAGTTTTATTAGAATCAGGTATTTTGGTAAGGTTTACAAATACAAAAATTAGGTTTTACTCATAATGACGGATAACTGCCACATTCAAAATGACAGTTATTTAAACATAACTTCCTAACCACACATGCAAAATTGCTAATAATGCCTAAAACAATGCATCTTTGTGAGTTTTACTCGAACATATGCTTTTTTAAGGTTTGCAATTACAAAAAGTAGTTGTTTACTCAATATGACAGCAATGTTCTTAAAATCCTCTAATAATGCGGAAAAAGCAATACAAATGTTTTTCAACATAATTCCTAAACCAAACATGCAAAATTTCTAATAAAGCCTGTAGACATGTGTCTTTGTTAGTTTTACTAGGAAACATATATTTTGTAAGGTTTGCAAAATTGCAAGTTAGTTTTTTTAATTCAATATGACTGTATAACTTTCATACTAAATATGAAAGTTACATAATTCCAAAAATAAACATGCATTATGTTTAAAAATGCCTAAAATATTGTATCTATGTGAGTTTCACCAGAATCAGGTAATTTGGTAAGGTTTACAAATACAAAAATTAGGTTTTACTCATAATGACAGTATAACTTCTCTAATCAATTTGACATTTATTTAAACATAACTTCCTAACCACACATGCAAAAAGGCTAATAAAGCCTAAAACAATGCATCCTTGTGAGTTTTACTCGAAATATATGCTTTTTTAAGGTTTGCAATTACAAAAAGTAGTTGTTTTGCTCAATATGACAGTGATGTTTTTAAAATCCTGATATAATGCGAAAAAGAGCAATAAAATAGTTTTTCAACATAATTCCTAAACCAAACATGCATTATGTCGTAAAATGCCTATAATTTTGTATCCAAGTGAGTTTTAGTAGAATCATTTGTTTTTGTAAGTTTTGCAAATACAACATTTTGTTTTTACTCACTATGACAGTATACTGTCACATTCAATCTGACTGTTATTTAAACATAACACCTAAACCACAGATGCAAAATGGTTAATAATGCCTGGAGAAATGTATTTTTGTGAGTTTTACTGGAAAAAAAAAATATTTTGTAAGGTTTGTTTGGACACAAGTTACTTTTTTTACTCAATATGAGGGTATAACTGTCTTACTAAATTTGAAAGTTATATAAACATAACTTCAAAACCAAACAAACAATCCGTCTAAAAATGCCTGTAATATTGAATCTATGTGAGTTTTACCAGAATCAGGTATTTTGGTAAGGTTTACAAATACAAAAATTAGGTTGTACTCATAATGACAGTATAACTGCCACACTCAATATGATAGTTTTTTAAACATAACTCCTAAAAAACAAATGCAAAATGACTAACAATGCCTGGAAATATGTATCTTTGTGAATTTTAATGAAAAAAAAAAATTTTGTAAGGTTTGTAAAGACACAAATTATTTTTTTTTACTTAATATGATGGTATAACTGTCATAATAAATATGAAAGTTATATAAACATAACTCCAAAACCAGACATGTTTTATGTCTAAAAATTCCTGTAATATTGTATCTATGTGAGTTTTACCCGAGTCAGGTATTTTGGTAAGGTTTACAAATACAAAAAATAAGTTTTACTCATAATGACAATATAACTGCCACATTTAACATGACAGGTATTTAAACATAATTCCTAAACCAAACATGATAAATGGCTAATAATGCCTGGAGAAATGTATCTTTGTGAGTTTTACAGGAAAAAAAAATAATTTGTAAGGTTTAGAAAGACACAAGGTAATTTTGTTTTACTCAATATGATGGTATAACCGTCCTACTAAATATGAAAGTTATTTAAACATAACTCCAAAAACAAACATGAATTTTGTCTAAAAATACCTGTAATATTGTATCTATGTGAGTTTTACCAAGATCAGGTATTTTGGTAAGGTTTACAAATACAAAAATTAGGTTTTACTCACTATGACAGTATACTGTCACATTCAATCTGACAGATATGTAAACATAACTCCTAAACTACACATGCAAAATGGCTAATAATGCCTGGAGAAATGTATCTTTGTGAGTTTTACTAGGACAAATATTTTGTAAGGTTTGTAAAGACACACGTTAGTTTTTTTTTACTCAATATGACAGTATAACTGTCATACTACATGCAAAAAATATATAAACATGACTCCAAAACCAAACTTGCAATCCGTCTAAAAATAACTGTAATATTGAATCTATGTGAGTTTTACCAAAATGAGGTATTTTGGTAAGGTTGACAAATTAAAAAAAAAGGTTTTACTGATAGTGACATTATAAGTGCAACACTCAATATGACAGTTATTTAAACATAACTCATAAACGACACATGAAAATGGCTATTAAACCTGGAGAAATGTATCTTTGTTAGTTTTACTAGAGTAATGATCTTTTTTAAGGTTTGCAAAGACACAAGTTTTTTTACTCAATATGACGGTATAACTGTCAAACTAAATAAAAAAGTTATAGAAACATAACTCCAAAACCAAACTCAAAAACCAAACATGCAATCATTTTAAAAATGCCTGTAATATTAAATATATGTGAATTTTATCAGAATCAGGTATTTTGGTAAGGTTTAAAATACCAAAATGAGGTTTTACTCATAATGACAGTATAACTGCCACGCTCAATATGACAGTTATTTAAACATAACTCCTAAAACACACATGTAAAAAGACTAATAATGCGTGGAAAAATGTATCTTTGTGATTTTTACTGGAAAAAAATATTTTGTAAGGTTTGTAAAGATACTGTTTGTTTTTTTTAACTCAATATGATGGTATAACTGTCATACTGAAATATGAAAGTTTTATAAACATAACTCCAAAACCAAACTTGCAATTCGTAAAAAAATGGCTGTAATATTGAATATATGTGATTTTTCCAGAATCAGGTATTTTGGTAAGGAATACAAATACAAAAATTAAGTTTTACTCATAATGACGGATAACCGCCACATTTTTTTGAACATAACTCCTAAACAAAACATGCTAAATGGTTAATAATGCCTGGAGAAATGTATCTTTGTGAGTTTTACAGAGAACAAATTTGTAAGGTTTGTAAAGACACAAGTTAGTTTTTTCTAACTCAAAAAGACAGTATAACTGTCATAATAAATGGATCAGTTATATAAACATAACTCCAAAACCAAACTTGCATTATGTCTAAAAATGCCTGAAATGATGTATCAATGTGAGTTTTACTAGAATCAGTTGTTTTTGTAAGTTTTGCAAATACAAAATATTGGTTTTACTCACTATATACTGTCACTTTCGATCCGACAGTTATTTAAACATAACTCCTAAACCACACATTCAAAATGACTAATAATGCCTGGAGAAATGTATCTCTATGAATTTTTCTGGAAAAAAATATTTTGTAAGGTTTGTTATAACACAAGTTAGTTTTTTTTTTACTCAATATGACAGCAGTATACTGTCATAGCGTGTAAAACAAATATTTTGTATTTGCAAACCTTACCAAATTACCTGATTCTGGTAAAACTCACATAGATACAACATTTTAGGCATAATGCATGTTCATTTTTGGAGTTATGTTTATATAACTTTTACATTTAGTTTGACAGTTATACTGTTATATTGAATTAAAAAAACTTGCTTCGTTGCAAAACTTACAAAATATACATTTTCTAGTAAAACTAACAAAGATACATGTCTTCAGTCATTATTAGACATGTTGCATGTTTGGTGTAGGAACTATGTTGAAAAATATTTGTATTGCTTTTTTCGCATTATCTCAGGATTTTAAGAACATTACTGGCATATTGAGTAAAAAACTACTATGACAGTATACTGTCACATTCAATCTGACTGTTATTTAAACATAACTCCTAAACCATGCAAGCAAAATGTCAAATAATGCTTGGAGAAATGTATCTTTGTGTATTAAGGTTTATAAAGACACAAGTTATTTTTTTTAATTTAATATGATGGTATAACTGTCATACTAAATATGAAAGTTTTATAAACATAACTCCAAAACCAAAATGCTTTTTGTCTAAAAATGCCTGTAATATTGTATCTATGTGAGTTTTACCAGAATCAGGTATTTTGGTAAGGTTTACATATACACAAACTTGGTTTTACTCATAATAACAGTATAACTGCCACATTTAATATGACAGTTATGTAAACATAACTCCTATACCACACATGCAAAATGGTTAAAAATGCCTGGAAAAATGTATCTTTTTAAGTTTTACAGGAAAAAAAAAATATTTTGTAAGGTTTGTAAAGACTGCCATGAGGTGGCGACTTGTCCATGGTGTACCCCGCCTTCTGCCCGTTTGTAGCTGAGATAGGTTCCAGCGCCCCCCGCGACCCCAAAGGGAATAAGCGGTAGAAATGGATGGATGGATGGGTTTGTAAAGACACAAGTTATTTTTTTCTTACTCAATATGACAGTATAACTGTCATACTAAATGTAAAAAAATTATAAACATAACTCCAAAAACAAACATGCATTATATCTAAAAATGCCTGTAATATTGTATTCATGTGAGTTTAACTAGAATCAGTTGAATTTGTAAGGTTTGTAAATACAAAATATTGGTTTTACTCACTATGACAGTATACTGTCACATTCAATCTGACAGTTCTTTAAACATAACTCCTAAACCAAACATGTTTTATGTCCCAAAATTCCTGTAACTGGAGAAATGTATTTCTGTGAATTTTTCTGGTAAAAAAATATTTTTTAAATTTTGTAAAAACACAAGTTAGAATTTTTTTACTCAATATGACAGTTTAACTGTCATACTAAATATGAAAGTTAAATAGACAAAACTCCAAAACCAAACTTGCAGTCCGTCTAAAAATGCCTGTAATATTGAATCTATGTGAGTTTTACCAGAATCAGGTATTTTGGTAAGGTTTACAAATACACAAATTATGTTTTACTCATAATGACAGTATATCCGCCACATTCAAAATGACAGTTATTTAAACATAACTCCGAAAACAAACATGAATTTTGTCTAAAAATACCTGTAATATTGTATCTATGTGAGTTTTACCAAGATCAGGTATTTTGGTAAGGTTTACAAATACAAAAATTAGGTTTTACTCACTATGACAGTATACTGTCACATTCAATCTGACAGATATGTAAACATAACTCCTAAACTACACATGCAAAATGGCTAATAATGCCTGGAGAAATGTATCTTTGTGAGTTTTACTAGGACAAATATTTTGTAAGGTTTGTAAAGACACACGTTAGTTTTTTTTTACTCAATATGACAGTATAACTGTCATACTACATGCAAAAAATATATAAACATGACTCCAAAACCAAACTTGCAATCCGTCTAAAAATAACTGTAATATTGAATCTATGTGAGTTTTACCAAAATGAGGTATTTTGGTAAGGTTGACAAATTTAAAAAAAAGGTTTTACTGATAGTGACATTATAAGTGCAACACTCAATATGACAGTTATTTAAACATAACTCATAAACGACACATGAAAATGGCTATTAAACCTGGAGAAATGTATCTTTGTTAGTTTTACTAGAGTAATGATCTTTTTTAAGGTTTGCAAAGACACAAGTTTTTTTACTCAATATGACGGTATAACTGTCAAACTAAATAAAAAAGTTATAGAAACATAACTCCAAAACCAAACTCAAAAACCAAACATGCAATCATTTTAAAAATGCCTGTAATATTAAATATATGTGAATTTTATCAGAATCAGGTATTTTGGTAAGGTTTAAAATACCAAAATGAGGTTTTACTCATAATGACAGTATAACTGCCACGCTCAATATGACAGTTATTTAAACATAACTCCTAAAACACACATGTAAAAAGACTAATAATGCGTGGAAAAATGTATCTTTGTGATTTTTACTGGAAAAAAATATTTTGTAAGGTTTGTAAAGATACTGTTTGTTTTTTTTAACTCAATATGATGGTATAACTGTCATACTGAAATATGAAAGTTTTATAAACATAACTCCAAAACCAAACTTGCAATTCGTAAAAAAATGGCTGTAATATTGAATATATGTGATTTTTCCAGAATCAGGTATTTTGGTAAGGAATACAAATACAAAAATTAAGTTTTACTCATAATGACGGATAACCGCCACATTTTTTTGAACATAACTCCTAAACAAAACATGCTAAATGGTTAATAATGCCTGGAGAAATGTATCTTTGTGAGTTTTACAGAGAACAAATTTGTAAGGTTTGTAAAGACACAAGTTAGTTTTTTCTAACTCAAAAGACAGTATAACTGTCATAATAAATGGATCAGTTATATAAACATAACTCCAAAACCAAACTTGCATTATGTCTAAAAATGCCTGAAATGATGTATCAATGTGAGTTTTACTAGAATCAGTTGTTTTTGTAAGTTTTGCAAATACAAAATATTGGTTTTACTCACTATATACTGTCACTTTCGATCCGACAGTTATTTAAACATAACTCCTAAACCACACATTCAAAATGACTAATAATGCCTGGAGAAATGTATCTCTATGAATTTTTCTGGAAAAAAATATTTTGTAAGGTTTGTTATAACACAAGTTAGTTTTTTTTTTACTCAATATGACAGCAGTATACTGTCATAGCGTGTAAAACAAATATTTTGTATTTGCAAACCTTACCAAATTACCTGATTCTGGTAAAACTCACATAGATACAACATTTTAGGCATAATGCATGTTCATTTTTGGAGTTCTGTTTATATAACTTTTACATTTAGTTTGACAGTTATACTGTTATATTGAATTAAAAAAACTTGCTTCGTTGCAAAACTTACAAAATATACATTTTCTAGTAAAACTAACAAAGATACATGTCTTCAGTCATTATTAGACATGTTGCATGTTTGGTGTAGGAACTATGTTGAAAAATATTTGTATTGCTTTTTTCGCATTATCTCAGGATTTTAAGAACATTACTGGCATATTGAGTAAAAAACTACTATGACAGTATACTGTCACATTCAATCTGACTGTTATTTAAACATAACTCCTAAACCATGCAAGCAAAATGTCAAATAATGCTTGGAGAAATGTATCTTTGTGTATTAAGGTTTATAAAGACACAAGTTATTTTTTTTAATTTAATATGATGGTATAACTGTCATACTAAATATGAAAGTTTTATAAACATAACTCCAAAACCAAAATGCATTTTGTCTAAAAATGTCTGTAATATTGTATCTATGTGAGTTTTACCAGAATCAGGTATTTTGGTAAGGTTTACATATACACAAACTTGGTTTTACTCATAATAACAGTATAACTGCCACATTTAATATGACAGTTATGTAAACATAACTCCTATACCACACATGCAAAATGGTTAAAAATGCCTGGAAAAATGTATCTTTTTAAGTTTTACAGGAAAAAAAAAATATTTTGTAAGGTTTGTAAAGACTGCCACGAGGTGGCGACTTGTCCATGGTGTACCCCGCCTTCTGCCCGTTTGTAGCTGAGATAGGTTCCAGCGCCCCCCGCGACCCCAAAGGGAATAAGCGGTAGAAATGGATGGATGGATGGGTTTGTAAAGACACAAGTTATTTTTTTCTTACTCAATATGACAGTATAACTGTCATACTAAATGTAAAAAAATTATAAACATAACTCCAAAAACAAACATGCATTATATCTAAAAATGCCTGTAATATTGTATTCATGTGAGTTTAACTAGAATCAGTTGAATTTGTAAGGTTTGTAAATACAAAATATTGGTTTTACTCACTATGACAGTATACTGTCACATTCAATCTGACAGTTCTTTAAACATAACTCCTAAACCAAACATGTTTTATGTCCAAAAATTCCTGTAACTGGAGAAATGTATCTCTGTGAATTTTTCTGGTAAAAAAATATTTTTTAAATTTTGTAAAAACACAAGTTAGAATTTTTTTACTCAATATGACAGTTTAACTGTCATACTAAATATGAAAGTTAAATAGACAAAACTCCAAAACCAAACTTGCAGTCCGTCTAAAAATGCCTGTAATATTGAATCTATGTGAGTTTTACCAGAATCAGGTATTTTGGTAAGGTTTACAAATACACAAATTATGTTTTACTCATAATGACAGTATATCCGCCACATTCAAAATGACAGTTATTTAAACATAACTCCGAAACCAAACATGCTAAATGGCTAATAATGCCTAGAGAAAGGAATCTGTGTGACTTTTACTGAAAAAAAAGAATTTGTAAGGTTTATAAAGACACAAGTTAGTTTTTTTTACTCAAAATGATGGTATAACTGTCATACTAAATATAAAAGTTATATAAACATAACTCCAAAACCAAACATGCATTTTGTCTGAAAATTATTGTTATATTGTATCTATGTGAGTTTAACCAGAATCAGGTATTTTGGTAAAGTTTACATATACAAAAATGAGGTTTTACTCATAATGACAGTATAACTGCCTCATTCAAAATGACAGTTATGTAAACATAACTCCTAAACCACTCATGCAAAATGGTTATTAATGCCTGAATTTTTTTTTTTTTTTTTTTACTCAATATGACAGTAATACTGTCATACTAAATGTGAAAGTTATATAAATATAACTCCAAAACCAAACATGCATTATGTCTAAAAATGTCTGTAATATTGTATCCATGTGAGTTTTACTAGAATAAATTGTTTTTGTAAGTTTTGCAAGTACAAAATACTGGTTTTACTGACAATGACAGTATACTGTCACATTCAATCTGACAGTTATTTAAACATAACTCCTAAACCACACATGCAAATTGGTTAATAATGCCTGGAGAAATGTATCTTTGTGAGTTTTACTGGGAAAAAAAAATATTTTGTAAGGTTTGTAAAGACACAAGTTAGTTCTTTTTTACTTAGTATGACAATATAAATGTCATACTTGTGTGTGAATGGGTAAATGTGGAAGTAGTGTCAAAGCGCTTTGAGTACCTTGAAGGTAGAAAAGCGCTATACAAGTACAACCCATTTATCATTATCATCTATATAAACATAACTCCAAAACCAAACATGCAATCCGTCTAAAAATGCCTGCAATATTGAATCTTTGTGAGTTTTATTAGAATCAGGTATTTTGGTAAGGTTTACAAATACAAAAATTAGGTTTTACTCATAATGACGGATAACTGCCACATTCAAAATGACAGTTATTTAAACATAACTTCCTAACCACACATGCAAAATTGCTAATAATGCCTAAAACAATGCATCTTTGTGAGTTTTACTCGAACATATGCTTTTTTAAGGTTTGCAATTACAAAAAGTAGTTGTTTACTCAATATGACAGCAATGTTCTTAAAATCCTCTAATAATGCGGAAAAAGCAATACAAATGTTTTTCAACATAATTCCTAAACCAAACATGCAAAATTTCTAATAAAGCCTGTAGACATGTGTCTTTGTTAGTTTTACTAGGAAACATATATTTTGTAAGGTTTGCAAAATTGCAAGTTAGTTTTTTTAATTCAATATGACTGTATAACTTTCATACTAAATATGAAAGTTACATAATTCCAAAACTAAACATGCATTATGTTTAAAAATGCCTAAAATATTGTATCTATGTGAGTTTTACCAGAATCAGGTAATTTGGTAAGGTTTACAAATACAAAAATTAGGTTTTACTCATAATGACAGTATAACTTCTCTAATCAATTTGACATTTATTTAAACATAACTTCCTAACCACACATGCAAAAAGGCTAATAAAGCCTAAAACAATGCATCCTTGTGAGTTTTACTCGAAATATATGTTTGCAATTACAAAAAGTAGTTTTTTTGCTCAATATGACAGTGATGTTTTTAAAATCCTGATATAATGCGAAAAAAAGCAATAAAATAGTTTTTCAACATAATTCCTAAACCAAACATGCATTATGTCGTAAAATGCCTATAATTTTGTATCCAAGTGAGTTTTAGTAGAATCATTTGTTTTTGTAAGTTTTGCAAATACAACATTTTGGTTTTACTCACTATGACAGTATACTGTCACATTCAATCTGACTGTTATTTAAACATAACACCTAAACCACAGATGCAAAATGGCTAATAATGCCTGGAGAAATGTATTTTTGTGAGTTTTACTGGGAAAAAAAAATATTTTGTAAGGTTTGTTTGGACACAAGTTACTTTTTTTACTCAATATGAGGGTATAACTGTCTTACTAAATTTGAAAGTTATATAAACATAACTTCAAAACCAAACAAACAATCCGTCTAAAAATGCCTGTAATATTGAATCTATGTGAGTTTTACCAGAATCAGGTATTTTGGTAAGGTTTACAAATACAAAAATTAGGTTTTACTCATAATGACAGTATAACTGCCACGTTCAAAATGGCAGTTATTTAAACTTAACTCCTAAAACAAAAATGCAAAATGGCTAATAATGACTGTAGAAATGCATCTTTGTGAGTTTTACTGAAAAAAAAAAAATATTTTGTAAGGTTTGTAAAGACACAAGTTAGTTTTTTTTTACTCCATATGACAGTATAACTGTCATACTAAATGTAAAATGTATATAAACAAAACTCCAAAACCAAACAGGCATTATGTTTAAACATGCCTGTAACATTGTATTCATGTGAGTTTTACTAGAATCAGTTGTTTTTTTAAGGTTTGCAAATACAAAATATTGGTTTTACTCACTATGACAGTATGTTGTCACATTCAATCTGACCACACATACAAAATGACTAATAATGCCTGGAGAAATGTATCTTTGTGATTTTTACTGAAAAAAATATATATATATTTTGTAAGGTTTGTAAAGACACAAGTTAGTTTTTTTTACTCAATATGACAGTATAACTGTCATACTAAATATGAAAGTTATTTAAAAATAACTCCAAAACCAATCATGCATTATGTCTAAAAATGCCTGTAATATTGTATTTATGTGAGTTTTACTACAATCAGGTATTTTGGTATGGTTTACAAATACAAACATAAGGTTTTACTCATAATGACAGTATAACTGCCACACTCAATATGGCAGTTATTTAAATATAACTCCTAAACCACACATGCAAAATGGCTAATAATGCTTGGAAAAATGTATATTTGTGAGTTTTACTGCAAAAAAAAAAGTAAGGTTTGTAAAGACACAAGTTATTTTTTTTACTCACTATGACATGATAACTGTCATACTAAATGTAAAAGTTATATAAACATAACTCCAAAACCAAACATGCATCATATCTAAAAATGCCTGTAATTTTGTATCCATGTGAGTTTTACTAGAATCAGTTGTTTTTGTAAGGTTTGCAAATACAAAATATTGGTTTTACTCACTATGACAGTATACTGCTGTCATATTGAGTAAAAAAAAACAAAAACTTGTGTTATAACAAACATTACAAAATATTTTTTTCCAGAAAAATTCAAAGAGATACATTTCTCCAGGCATTATTAGTCATTTTGAATGTGTGGTTTAGGAGTTATGTTTAAATAACTGTCAGATTGAATGTGACAGTATACTGTCATAGTGATTAAACCAATATTTTGTATTTGCAAAACTTACAAAAACAACTGATTCTAGTAAAACTCACGTGGAGACATCATTTCAGGCATTTTTAGACAAAATGCATGTTTGGTTTTGGAGTTATGTTTATATAACCTTTCCATTTAGTATGACAGTTATACTGTCCTTTTAAGTTAAAAAACTTGTGTCTTTACAAACCTTACAATTTTTTTTTTCCAGTAAAACTCACAAAGATACATTTCTTCAGGCATTATTAGCCATTTAGCATGTTTTGTTTAGGAGTTATGTCATTTCGAATGTGGCAGTTATCTGTCATTATGAGTAAAACCTAATTATTTTATTTGTAATCCTTACCAAAATACCTGATTCTGGTAAAAATCACGTATATTCAATATTACAGACATTTTTAGACAGATTGCAAGATTGGTTTTGGAGTTATGTTTATATAACTTTCAAATTTAGTAAGACAGTTATACTATCATATTGAGTAAAAAAAAACTAACTTATGTCTATACAAACCTTACAAAATATTTTTTCCCGGTAAAACTCACAAAAATACATTTCTCCAGGCCTTATTAGCCATTTTGCATCTGTGGTTTAGAATTTATGTTTAAATAACAGGCAGATAGGATGTGACAGTATACTGTCATAGTGAGTAAAACCTAATTTTTGTATTTGTACACCTTACCAAAATTCCTGATTCTGGTGAAACTCATATAGATACAATATTACAGGATTTTTTAGACATAAAACATGTTTGGTTTTGGAGTTATGTTTAAATAACTTTCATATTTAGTATGACAGTTATACCATCATATTGCGTAAAAAAAACTAATTTGTGTCTTTACAAACCATACAAAATATTTTTTTTCCATTAAAATTCAGAAAAATGCATTTTTCCAGGCATTATTAGTAATTTTGCATTTGTTTTTTAGGAGTTATGTTTAAACAACTGTCATATTGAGTGTGGCAGTTATACTGTCATTATGAGTAAAACCTAATTTTTGTATTTGTAAACCTTACCAAAATACCTGATTTTGGTAAAACTCACATAGATTCAATATTACAGGCATTTTTAGACGGATTGCAAGTTTGGTTTTGGAGTTATGTATATATAACTTTCATCTTCAGTATGACAGTTATACTGTCAAATTGAATATAAAATAACAAACTTGTAATTTTACAAACCTTACAAAATATATTTTTTTCAGTAAAATTCACAGAGATACATTTTTCCAGGCATTATTAGTCATTTTGCATGTGTGGTTTAGGAGTTATGTTTAAATAGCTGTCAGATTGAATGTGACAGTATATTGTCATAGTGAGTAAAACCAATATTTTGTATTTGCAAAACTTACAAAAACAACTGATTCTAGTAAAACTCACATGGATACAATATTACAGGCATTTTTAGACATAATGCATGTTTGGTTTTTTAGTTATGTTTATACTACTTTTACATTTAGTATGACTGTCCATCCATTCATCCATTTTCTACCGCTTATTCCATTCGGGGTCACGGGAGGTGCTGGAACCTATCTCAGCTATAATCGGGCGGAAGGCGGGGTACACCCTGGAAAAGTCGCCACCTCATCATGTTAAGTAAAAAAAAGACTAAATAGTTTCTTTACAAACCTTACAAAATATTTTTTTCCAGTAATCTCACAAAGATACATTTCTCCAGGCATCATCGCCATTTTGCATGTGTGGTTTGGTAGTTATGATTAAATAACTGTCAAATTGAATGTGACAGTATACTATCATGGTTGAGTAAAACCAATATTTTGTATTTGCAAACCTTACTACAATAATTGATTTTAGTAAAACTCGCATGGAAACAAAATTACAGGCATTTTTAAACATAATGCATGTTTGGTTTTGGAGTTATGTTTATATATTTTTTACATTTAGTATTACAGTTATACTGTCATATTGAGTAAAAAAAAAACTAACTTGTGTCTTTATAAACCTTAAAAAATATTTTTTTCCAGTAAAACTCACAAAGATACATTTCTCCAGGCATTATTATCCATTAATCATGTTTGGTTTAGAGTTATGTTTAAATAACTGTCATATTGAGTGTGGCAGTATTTGTAAAATTACCAAAATAACTGATTCTGATAAAACTCACATAGATAAAATATTACAGGATTTTTTTAGACATAAAGCATTTTTCCATCATATTGAGTAAAAAAAACTAACTTGTGTCTATACAAACCTTACAAAATGTTTTTTTTTCCAGTTAAACTCACAAAAATACATTTCTACAGTTAATATTGGCCATTTTGCATCTGTGGTTTAGAATGTATGTTTAAATAACAGTCAGATTGAATGTGACAGTATACTGTCATAGTGAGTAAAACCTAATTTTTTATTTGTAAACCTTAACAAAATACCTGATTTTAGTAAAACTCACAAAGATACATTTCTCCAGGCATTATTAGCCATTTTGCATGTGTGGTTTAGGAGTTATGTTTACATAACCATCATATTAAGGGTGGCAGTTATACTGTCATTATGTGTAAAACCTAATTTTTGTAATTATAAACCTTACCAAAATACCTGATTCTGGTAAAACTCACATAGATACAATATTACAGGCATTTTTAGACATCATGCATGTTTGGTTTTGGAGTTATGTTTATATACATTTTTCCAGGCATTATTAGCCATTTATCATGTTTGGTTTAGGAGTTATGTTTAAATAACTGTCATATCAAATAATGCAGTTATACTGTCATTATGAGTAAAACCCAAGTTTTGTATTTGTAAACCTTACTAAAATACCTGATTCTGGTAAAACTCATGTAGATTCAATATTACAGGCAGTTTAAGACGGATTGCAAGTTTGGTTTAGGAGTTTGTTTTGGAATTATAGTATATTTAAGTATATTTAGTTTGACAGTTATACCATCATATTTAGTTAAAAAAAACAAAAAACTTTTGTCTTTACAAACCTTACAAAATATTTTTTTCTAGTAAAATTCACAAAGATACATTTCTCCAGGCATTATTAGCCATTAACCATGTTTGGTTTAGAGTTATGTTTAAATAACTGTCATATTGAGTGTGGCAGATATACTGTCATTATGAGTAAAACCTATTTTTTGTATTTGTAAAATTACCAAAATAACTGATTCTGATAAAACTCACATGGATAAAATATTACAGGATTTTTTTTAGACATAAAGCATGTTCCCATCATATTGAGTAAAAAAAACTAAATTGTGTCTATACAAACCTTACAAAATATTTTTTTTCCAGTAAAACTCACAAAAATACATCTCTCCAGTTATTATTAGCCATTTTGCATTTGTGGTTAAGAATTTGTGTTTAAATAACAGTCAGATTGAATGTGACAGTATACTGTCATAGTGAGTAAAACTTATTTTTTGTATTTGTAAACATTAACAAAATACCTGATTCTAGTAAAACTCACATAGATTCAATATTACAGGCATTTTTAGACGGATTGCATGTTTGGTATTGGAGTTATGTTTATATAACTTTTACATTTATTATGACAGTTATACAAACATATCGAATAAAAAATCCTATTTTTTGTCTTATCAAACCTTACAAAATATATTTTTTCCTGTAAAACTCACAAAGATACATTTCTCCAGGCATTATTAGCCATTTTGCATGTGTGTTTAGGAGTTATGTTAACATAACCGTCATATTGAGGGTGGCAGTTGTACTGTCATTATGAGTAAAACCTAATTTTTGTATTTGTAAACCTTACCAAAATACCTGATTCTGGTAAAACTCATATAGATTCAACATTACAGGAGTTTGGTTTTGGAATGATGTTTATATTACTTTTATATTTAGTATGACAGTTATACCATCATATTGAGTAAAAAAAAAAATAACTTGTGTCTTTATAAACCTTACAATTTTTTTTCCCCAGTAAAACTCACAAAGATAAATTTCTCCAGGCAAAATTAGTCATTTATCATGTTTGGTTTGGAAGTTATGTTTAAATAACTGTCATATTGAGTGTGGCAGTTACACTGTCATTATGAGTAAAACCTATTTTTTGTATTTGTAAACCTTACCAAAATACCTGATTCTGGTAAAACCCACATATATTCAATATTACAGGCATTTTTAGATGGATTGCATATTTGGTTTTGGAATTATGTTTATATAACTTTCATATATAGTATGACAGCTATACTGTTAAATTGTGTAAAAAAAAAACTAACTTGTGTCTTTACAAACCTTACAAAATATTTTTTCCAGTAAAACTCACAAAGATACATTCCTCAAGGCATTATTAGCCATTTTGTCGGATTAATTGTGACAGTATACTGTCATTATGAGTAAAACTAATATTTTGTATTTGTAAACCTTACAAAAACAACTGATTCTAGTAAAACTCACATGGATACAAAATTATAAGCATTTTTAGACATAATGCATGTTTGGTGGCAGTCAATGTGGCAGTTATACTGTCATTATGAGTAAAACCTAATTTTTGTATTTGTCAACCTTACCAAAATACCTGATTCTGGTAAAACTCACATAGATTCAATATTACAGGCAGTTTAAGACAGATTGAAAGTTTGGTTTCATAGTTTAGTTTTGGAATTATGTTTATATAACTTTCATATTTAGTGTGACAGTTATACCATCATATTGAGTAAAAAAGAACTAACTTTTGTCTTTACAAACCTTACAAAATATTTTTTTTCTAGTAAAAATCACAAAGATACATTTCTCCAGGCATTATTAGCCATGTATCATGTTTGGTTTAGGAATTATCTATAAATAACTGTCATGTGGAGTCTGGTAATTATATTGTCATTATGAGTAAAACCTATATTTTGTTTTTGTAAACCTTACCAAAATACCTGATTCTGGTAAAACTCATATAGATACAATAATACAGGATTTTTTAGACATAAAACATGTTTGGTTTAGGAGTTATGTTTAAATAACTGTCAGATTGAATGTGACAGTATACTGTCATAGTGAGTAAAACCAATATTTTGAATTTGCAAACCTTACAAAAACAACTGATTCTAGTTAAACTCACATGAATACAATATTACAGGCATTTTTAGACATAATGCATGTTTGGTTTTGGAGTTATGTTTATAATTTTTTTACATTTAGTATGTCATATGTCATATTGAGTAAAAAAAAAATAACTTGTGTCTTTACAAACCCATCCATCCATCTATTTTCTATCGCTTATTCCCTTTGGGGTGGCGAGGGGCGCTGGAGCCTATCTCAGCTACGATCGGGCGGAAGGCGGCGTACACCCTGGACAAGTCGCCACCTCATCGCAGTCCTTACAAACCTTACAAAATATATTTTTTTCACTGTAAAACTTAAAAAGATACATTTCTCCAGGCATTATTAACCATTTTGCATGTGTGGTTTAGGAGTTATGTTTACATAACTGTCATATTGAATGTGGCAGTTATACTGTCATTATGAGTAAAACCTTTTTTTTTTTTGTAAACCTTACCAAAATACCTGATTCTAGTAAAACGAACATAGATTCATTGGTTTTGGAGTTATGTTTATATAACTTTCATATTTAGTATGACAGTTATATCATCATATTGAGTAAAAAATTGAACTTGTGTCTT
>NW_027316740.1:20000-27500 GCF_033978685.3 Nerophis lumbriciformis | reverse complement strand
CCTGCTATGGTTCTCCACCTGGGTCAGGAAAGCAAAATTGTCCCTCTCCTCGCTGGAAGTCCAAAAAAAGGTGTAAATTTGACTAAGTGCCTAGGAGGATGTCCCTTTAAGAAGGCCGACGTGCTATGGTTCTCCACCTGGGTCTGGAACGCCAAATTAGTCCCTCTCCTCGCTGGAAGTCCAAAAAAAAGGCGTGAATTTGACTAAGTGCCTAGGAGGATGTCCCTTTAAGAAGGCCGACCTGCTATGGTTCTCCACCTGGGTCAGGAAAGCAAAATTGTCCCTCTCCTCGCTGGAAGTCCAAAAAAAGGTGTAAATTTGACTAAGTGCCTAGGAGGATGTCCCTTTAAGAAGGCCGACGTGCTATGGTTCTCCACCTGGGTCTGGAACGCCAAATTAGTCCCTCTCCTCGCTGGAAGTCCAAAAAAAAGGCGGAAATTTGACTAAGTGCCTAGGAGGATGTCCCTTTAAGAAGGCCGACGTGCTATGGTTCTCCACCTGGGTCAGGAAAGCAAAATTGTCCCTCTCCTCGCTGGAAGTCCAAAAAAAAGGCGTGAATTTGACAAAGTGCCTAGGAGCATTTCCCTTTAAGAAGGCCGACGTGCTATGGTTCTCCACCTGGGTCAGGAAAGCAAAATTGTCCCTCTCCTCGCTGGAAGTCCAAAAAAAAGGCGTGAATTTGACTAAGTGCCTAGGAGCATTTCCCTTTAAGAAGGCCGACGTGCTATGGTTCTCCACCTGGGTCAGGAAAGCAAATTAGTCCCTCTCCTCGCTGGAAGTCCAAAAAAAAGGCGTGAATTTGACTAAGTGCCTAGGAGCATTTCCCTTTAAGAAGGCCGACGTGCTATGGTTCTCCACCTGGGTCAGGAAAGCAAATTAGTCCCTCTCCTCGCTGGAAGTCCAAAAAAAAGGCGTGAATTTGACTAAGTGCCTAGGAGCATTTCCCTTTAAGAAGGCCGACGTGCTATGGTCCTCCACCTGGGTCAGGAACGCAAAATTGTCCCTCTCCTCGCTGGAAGTCCAAAAAAAAGGTGTAAATTTGACTAAGTGCCTAGGAGGATGTCCCTTTAAGAAGGCCGACGTGCTATGGTCCTCCACCTGGGTCAGGAACGCAAAATTGTCCCTCTCCTCGCTGGAAGTCCAAAAAAAAGGTGTAAATTTGACTAAGTGCCTAGGAGGATGTCCCTTTAAGAAGGCCGACGTGCTATGGTCCTCCACCTGGGTCAGGAACGCAAAATTAGTCCCTCTCCTCGCTGGAAGTCCAAAAAAAAGGCGGAAATTTGACTAAGTGCCATCATTTTAGAGTACCAGGCCTCTATAGAAAAGTTTGGTTTTTTGTCTATGTGTCATCATTTTAGAGTACCAGGGCTCTATAGAAAAGTTTGGTAAATTTGACTAAGTGTCTAGGAGCATTTCCCTTTAAGAAGGCCGACCTGCTATGGTTCTCCACCCGGGTACGGAAAGCAAAATTAGTCCCTCTCCTCGCTGGAAGTCCAAAAAAAAGGCGTGAATTTGACTAAGTGCCTAGGAGCATTTCCCTTTAAGAAGGCCGACGTGCTATGGTTCTCCACCTGGGTCAGGAAAGCAAATTAGTCCCTCTCCTCGCTGGAAGTCCAAAAAAAAGGCGTGAATTTGACTAAGTGCCTAGGAGCATTTCCCTTTAAGAAGGCCGACGTGCTATGGTTCTCCACCTGGGTCAGGAAAGCAAATTAGTCCCTCTCCTCGCTGGAAGTCCAAAAAAAAGGCGTGAATTTGACTAAGTGCCTAGGAGCATTTCCCTTTAAGAAGGCCGACGTGCTATGGTTCTCCACCTGGGTCAGGAAAGCAAAATTGTCCCTCTCCTCGCTGGAAGTCCAAAAAAAAGGCGTGAATTTGACTAAGTGCCTAGGAGCATTTCCCTTTAAGAAGGCCGACGTGCTATGGTCCTCCACCTGGGTCAGGAACGCAAAATTGTCCCTCTCCTCGCTGGAAGTCCAAAAAAAAGGTGTAAATTTGACTAAGTGCCTAGGAGGATGTCCCTTTAAGAAGGCCGACGTGCTATGGTCCTCCACCTGGGTCAGGAACGCAAAATTGTCCCTCTCCTCGCTGGAAGTCCAAAAAAAAGGCGTGAATTTGACTAAGTGCCTAGGAGGATGTCCCTTTAAGAAGGCCGACCTGCTATGGTTCTCCACCTGGGTCAGGAAAGCAAAATTGTCCCTCTCCTCGCTGGAAGTCCAAAAAAAGGTGTAAATTTGACTAAGTGCCTAGGAGGATGTCCCTTTAAGAAGGCCGACGTGCTATGGTTCTCCACCCGGGTCCGGAACTCAAAATTAGTCCCTCTCCTAGTTGGAAGTCATCAAAAAAAGGCGGAAATTTGACTAAGTGCCATCATTTTAGAGTACCAGGACTATAGTGGGGGAATTGGAGCCCTCTGGTGGACACTCGCTGCAAATGCACCCTGAATTAAAGACATTATTTCCAGTTCTTTTGGGGCCCTATTTTCAGGCGTAAATTTGACTAAGTGTCTAGGGGCATGTCCCTTTAAGAAGGCCGACCTGCTATGGTTCTCCACCTGGGTCTGGAACGCCAAATTAGTCCCTCTCCTCGCTGGAAGTCCAAAAAAAAGGCGTGAATTTGACTAAGTGCCTAGGAGCATTTCCCTTTAAGAAGGCCGACGTGCTATGGTTCTCCACCTGGGTCAGGAAAGCAAAATTGTCCCTCTCCTCGCTGGAAGTCCAAAAAAAAGGCGTGAATTTGACTAAGTGCCTAGGAGCATTTCCCTTTAAGAAGGCCGACGTGCTATGGTTCTCCACCTGGGTCAGGAAAGCAAAATTGTCCCTCTCCTCGCTGGAAGTCCAAAAAAAAGGCGTGAATTTGACTAAGTGCCTAGGAGCATTTCCCTTTAAGAAGGCCGACGTGCTATGGTTCTCCACCTGGGTCAGGAAAGCAAATTAGTCCCTCTCCTCGCTGGAAGTCCAAAAAAAAGGCGTGAATTTGACTAAGTGCCTAGGAGCATTTCCCTTTAAGAAGGCCGACGTGCTATGGTTCTCCACCTGGGTCAGGAAAGCAAATTAGTCCCTCTCCTCGCTGGAAGTCCAAAAAAAAGGCGTGAATTTGACTAAGTGCCTAGGAGCATTTCCCTTTAAGAAGGCCGACGTGCTATGGTTCTCCACCTGGGTCAGGAAAGCAAAATTGTCCCTCTCCTCGCTGGAAGTCCAAAAAAAAGGCGTGAATTTGACTAAGTGCCTAGGAGCATTTCCCTTTAAGAAGGCCGACGTGCTATGGTCCTCCACCTGGGTCAGGAACGCAAAATTGTCCCTCTCCTCGCTGGAAGTCCAAAAAAAAGGTGTAAATTTGACTAAGTGCCTAGGAGGATGTCCCTTTAAGAAGGCCGACGTGCTATGGTCCTCCACCTGGGTCAGGAACGCAAAATTAGTCCCTCTCCTCGCTGGAAGTCCAAAAAAAAGGCGGAAATTTGACTAAGTGCCATCATTTTAGAGTACCAGGCCTCTATAGAAAAGTTTGGTTTTTTGTCTATGTGTCATCATTTTAGAGTACCAGGGCTCTATAGAAAAGTTTGGTAAATTTGACTAAGTGTCTAGGAGCATTTCCCTTTAAGAAGGCCGACCTGCTATGGTTCTCCACCCGGGTACGGAAAGCAAAATTAGTCCCTCTCCTCGCTGGAAGTCCAAAAAAAAGGCGTGAATTTGACTAAGTGCCTAGGAGCATTTCCCTTTAAGAAGGCCGACGTGCTATGGTTCTCCACCTGGGTCAGGAAAGCAAATTAGTCCCTCTCCTCGCTGGAAGTCCAAAAAAAAGGCGTGAATTTGACTAAGTGCCTAGGAGCATTTCCCTTTAAGAAGGCCGACGTGCTATGGTTCTCCACCTGGGTCAGGAAAGCAAATTAGTCCCTCTCCTCGCTGGAAGTCCAAAAAAAAGGCGTGAATTTGACTAAGTGCCTAGGAGCATTTCCCTTTAAGAAGGCCGACGTGCTATGGTTCTCCACCTGGGTCAGGAAAGCAAAATTGTCCCTCTCCTCGCTGGAAGTCCAAAAAAAAGGCGTAAATTTGACTAAGTGCCTAGGAGGATGTCCCTTAAAGAAGGCCGACGTGCTATGGTTCTCCACCTGGGTCTGGAACGCCAAATTAGTCCCTCTCCTCGCTGGAAGTCCAAAAAAAAGGCGGAAATTTGACTAAGTGCCTAGGAGGATGTCCCTTTAAGAAGGCCGACGTGCTATGGTTCTCCACCCGGGTCCGGAACTCAAAATTAGTCCCTCTCCTAGTTGGAAGTCATCAAAAAAAGGCGGAAATTTGACTAAGTGCCATCATTTTAGAGTACCAGGACTATAGCTGGGGAATTGGAGCCCTCTGGTGGACACTCGCTGCAAATGCACCCTGAATTAAACACATTATTTCCAGTTCTTTTGGTGTTCCCGGGGAATGAGAGGCCTTTTGTGGGCCAGAAAGAGTGGGGGACCCTTGGAGCCCCTATTTTCAGACAGTTTGGCTTATTTCGGTGACGCCGGGGCGTCCATCAGGTCTTCCCGGGGAATGAGAGGCCTTTTGTGGCCATATGTCAACAAAAGAGTGGGGAAATGGAGCCCTCCGGTGGACTCCCGCTGCAAATGCACCCCCCAAATTAAATACATTAATTCCAGGCCTTTTGGGGCCCTATATTCAGACGGTGTGGAGCCCTCCAGTGGACTCCCGCCTCCAATGCACCCCCCAAATTAAAGACATCACCCCCCAAATTAAAGGCATCATTTCCAGTTCTTTTGGGGCCCTATTTTCAGACAGTTTGGCGTATTTCCTTGACGCCGGGGAGTCCTACAGGTGTTCCCGGGGAATGAGAGGCCTTTTGTGGGCCAGAAAGAGTGGGGAACCCTTGGAGCCCCTATTTTCAGACAGTTTGCCGTATTTCGGTGACGCCGGGGCGTCCATCAGGTCTTCCCGGGGAATGAGAGGCCTTTTGTGGCCATATGTCAACAAAAGAGTGGGGAAATGGAGCCCTCCGGTGGACTCCCGCTGCAAATGCACCCCCCCAAATTAAATACATTAATTCCAGGCCTTTTGGGGCCCTATATTCAGACGGTGTGTAGCCCTCCAGTGGACTCCCGCCTCCAATGCACCCCCCAAATTAAAGACATCACCCCCCCAAATTAAAGGCATCATTTCCAGTTCTTTTGGGGCCCTATTTTCAGACAGTTTGGCGTATTTCCTTGACGCCGGGGAGTCCTACAGGTGTTCCCGGGGAATGAGAGGCCTTTTGTGGGCCAGAAAGAGTGGGGAACCCTTGGAGCCCCTATTTTCAGACAGTTTGCCGTATTTCGGTGACGCCGGGGCGTCCATCAGGTCTTCCCGGGGAATGTGAGGCCTTTCGTGGGCCATATTTTCAGACAGATTGGCCTGTTTCAGTGACGCCGAGGCGTCCATCAGGTCTTCCCGGGGAGTGTGAGGCCTTTTGGGGCCCTATTTTCAGACAGAAAAAAAAGAAAAGTAACCCTTACACTACAAAGGACAGCGGGGAAACGCCCCCCAGCAAAGTCACAGGGGAAGTGGGGTAGACAAGTGGAGAGTGTCTGGGGAAAAGTCCACAAAATGATCAAAAATCACACCCAGGTACGAGTGCCACAAGTCCCGCCGCGTCCCACCCGAGTCCGAGGTGCCCCCCACATGCCCAAAACGCACCCAGCAAAGGCGCACTGTGAGTGGGGAAGAAAAGTTGGAAAAGTGGGCAAAAGTCCCGAATTTGATCCAAAATCACACCCAGGTTCGAGTCCCACAAGTCCCGCCGCGTTCCACCAGTGTTCCGGGGTGCCTACAATGTCCACAACTTACCCAGCAAAGGCGCACTGTGATTGGGAAGAAAAGTTGGGAAAGTGGGCAAAAGTCCCGAATTTGATCCAAAATTATGCCCGGGTTGGAGTACCACGAGTCCGGCCGCGTTCCACCGGTGTCCCGGGGGTGCCTGCCATGTCCACAACTTACCCAGCAAAGGCGCACTGTGATTGGGAAGAAAAGTTGGGAAAGTGGGCAAAAGTCCCGAATTTGATCCAAAATTATGCCCGGGTTGGAGTACCACGAGTCCGGCCGCGTTCCACCGGTGTCCCGGGGGTGCCTGCCATGTCCACAACTTACCCAGCAAAGGCGCACTGTGATTGGGAAGAAAAGTTGGGAAAGTGGGCAAAAGTCCCGAATTTGATCCAAAATTATGCCCGGGTTGGAGTACCACGAGTCCGGCCGCGTTCCACCGGTGTCCCGGGGGTGCCTGCCATGTCCACAACTTACCCAGCAAAGGCGCACTGTGATTCAGAAGAAAAGTTGGGAAAGTGGGGAAAAAAAGGACCGGAAAATATCCAAAATTATGCCCGGGTTGGAGTACCACGAGTCCGGCCGCGTTCCACCGGTGTCCCGGGGGTGCCTGGCACGTCCACAACTTACCCAGCAAAGGCGCACTGTCAGTGGGGAAGACCAAACATGTCTCGGATTTTTTCCAAGTACCTTAACGAGAGAGGCTAAAAAGCACCTGTTTTTACCTTCTCTCGTTGTTGTACTTAGAAAAAAAACGAGAAAATAAAAAATCTGGGTTTTTTTCTAAGTACCTTAACGAGAGAGGCTAAAAAAAACCATTTTTTACCTTCTCTCGTTGTTGTACTTAGAAAAAAAACGAGAAAAAAAATTTTCCCCATTCATTTCAATGGGAGTTCATTTTTTTTTTGGGATTTTTTCTAAGTACCTTAACGAGAGAGGCTTAATTTTTCACCTACTTTTTACCTTCTCTCGATTTTTCGTTTTTTACCTGGTCGACCAAAACACCTCCATCTCGTTACTATGTGCACCATGTCTGACAGGCTGAAATCACAGGGAACGCGTCCGAGTCAAAGTGAGCTATTTTCGGACACAAATATGGTGTTTTTCCCCTCTATCCTCTGGTTCTTTTTTCAAACTGATCTTCCAGCATCTGAGCGACAGGGGCTCATGCAGACACCTGTGTCCGCCCGAGGGGCGCCTTCCCGGACACATATATGGTGCTTCCCCCCTCTTTACCCCGGTCCTTTTTCAAACTGATCTTCCAGCATCTGAGCGACAGGGGCTCATGCAGACACCTGTGTCCGCCCGAGGGGCGCCTTCCCGGACACATATATGGTGCTTCCCCCCTCTTTACCCCGGTCCTTTTTCAAACTGATCTTCCAGCATCTGAGCGACAGGGGCTCATGCAGACACCTGTGTCCGCCCGAGGGGCGCCTTCCCGGACACATATATGGTGCTTTCCCCCTCTTTACCCCGGTCCTTTTTCAAACTGATCTTCCAGCTTCTGAGCGACAGGGGCTCATGCAGACACCTGTGTCCGCCTAAGGGGCGCTGTTTCGGACACATTTTCAACTTTTCCCGCATGAATGAAATCCTGGAACTGATTCCACCCAGGTACTTAGGACTTCCAGGGCTTGAGCGACAGGGGCTCTGTCCGGAGCGTGTGTCCGCCTAGGGGGCGCTGTCCCGGACACATTTTCAACTTTTCCCG
>NW_027316740.1:0-7500 GCF_033978685.3 Nerophis lumbriciformis | reverse complement strand
GGATGTCCCCTTAAGAAGGCCGACGTGCCTTGGTTCTCTACCTGGGTACGGAACGCCAAATTAGTCCCTCTCCTCGCTGGAAGTCCAAAAAAAAGGCGTGAATTTGACTAAGTGCCTAGGAGGATGTCCCTTTAAGAAGGCCGACGTGCTATGGTTCTCCACCCGGGTCCGGAACTCAAAATTAGTCCCTCTCCTAGTTGGAAGTCATCAAAAAAAGGCCGAAATTTGACTAAGTGCCATCATTTTAGAGTACCAGGACTATAGTGGGGGAATTGGAGCCCTCTGGTGGACACTCGCTGCAAATGCACCCTGAATTAAAGACATTATTTCCAGTTCTTTTGGGGCCCTATTTTCAGGCGTAAATTTGACTAAGTGTCTAGGGGCATGTCCCTTTAAGAAGGCCGACCTGCTATGGTTCTCCACCTGGGTCAGGAAAGCAAATTAGTCCCTCTCCTCGCTGGAAGTCCAAAAAAAAGGCGGAAATTTGACTAAGTGCCTAGGAGGATGTCCCTTTAAGAAGGCTGACCTGCTATGGTTCTCCACCCGGGTACGGAAAGCAAAATTAGTCCCTCTCCTCGCTGGAAGTCCAAAAAAAAGGTGTAAATTTGACTAAGTGCCTAGGAGGATGTCCCTTTAAGAAGGCCGACGTGCTATGGTCCTCCACCTGGGTCAGGAACGCAAAATTGTCCCTCTCCTCGCTGGAAGTCCAAAAAAAAGGCGTGAATTTGACTAAGTGTCTAGGAGCATTTCCCTTTAAGAAGGCCGACCTGCTATGGTTCTCCACCCGGGTCTGGAACGCCAAATTAGTCCCTCTCCTCGCTGGAAGTCCAAAAAAAAGGCGTGAATTTGACTAAGTGCCTAGGAGGATGTCCCTTTAAGAAGGCCGACCTGCTATGGTTCTCCACCTGGGTCAGGAAAGCAAAATTAGTCCCTCTCCTCGCTGGAAGTCCAAAAAAAGGTGTAAATTTGACTAAGTGCCTAGGAGCATTTCCCTTTAAGAAGGCCGACGTGCTATGGTTCTCCACCTGGGTCAGGAAAGCAAAATTGTCCCTCTCCTCGCTGGAAGTCCAAAAAAAAGGCGTGAATTTGACTAAGTGCCTAGGAGCATTTCCCTTTAAGAAGGCCGACGTGCTATGGTTCTCCACCTGGGTCAGGAAAGCAAAATTAGTCCCTCTCCTCGCTGGAAGTCCAAAAAAAAGGCGGAAATTTGACTAAGTGCCTAGGAGGATGTCCCTTTAAGAAGGCCGACGTGCTATGGTTCTCCACCCGGGTCCGGAACTCAAAATTAGTCCCTCTCCTAGTTGGAAGTCATCAAAAAAAGGCGGAAATTTGACTAAGTGCCATCATTTTAGAGTACCAGGACTATAGTGGGGGAATTGGAGCCCTCTGGTGGACACTCGCTGCAAATGCACCCTGAATTAAAGACATTATTTCCAGTTCTTTTGGGGCCCTATTTTCAGGCGTAAATTTGACTAAGTGTCTAGGGGCATGTCCCTTTAAGAAGGCCGACGTGCTATGGTTCTCCACCTGGGTCAGGAAAGCAAAATTGTCCCTCTCCTCGCTGGAAGTCAAAAAAAAAGGCGTGAATTTGACTAAGTGCCTAGGAGCATTTCCCTTTAAGAAGGCCGACGTGCTATGGTTCTCCACCTGGGTCAGGAAAGCAAAATTGTCCCTCTCCTCGCTGGAAGTCCAAAAAAAAGGCGTGAATTTGACTAAGTGCCTAGGAGGATGTCCCTTTAAGAAGGCCGACCTGCTATGGTTCTCCACCTGGGTCAGGAAAGCAAAATTGTCCCTCTCCTCGCTGGAAGTCCAAAAAAAAGGCGTGAATTTGACTAAGTGCCTAGGAGCATTTCCCTTTAAGAAGGCCGACGTGCTATGGTTCTCCACCTGGGTACGGAACGCCAAATTAGTCCCTCTCCTAGCTGGAAGTCCAAAAAAAAAGGCGTGAATTTGACTAAGTGTCTAGGAGGATGTCCCTTTAAGAAGGCCGACGTCCCTTGGTTCTCCACCTGGGTACGGAACGCCAAATTAGTCCCTCTCCTAGCTGGAAGTAGTCAAAAAAAGGCGGAAATTTGACTAAGTGTCATTATTTTAGAGTACCAGGCCTCTATAGAAAAGTTTGGTTTTTTGTCTATGTGTCATCATTTTAGAGTACCAGGCCTCTAGAGAAAAGTTTGGTTTTTTGTCTATGTGTCATCATTTTAGAGTACCAGGGCTCTATAGAAAAGTTTGGTAAATTTGACTAAGTGTCTAGGAGCATTTCCCTTTAAGAAGGCCGACGTGCTATGGTTCTCCACCTGGGTACGGAACGCCAAATTAGTCCCTCTCCTAGCTGGAAGTCCAAAAAAAAGGCGTAAATTTGACTAAGTGCCTAGGAGGATGTCCCTTTAAGAAGGCTGACCTGCTATGGTTCTCCACCCGGGTGCGGAAAGCAAAATTAGTCCCTCTCCTCGCTGGAAGTCCAAAAAAAAGGTGTAAATTTGACTAAGTGCCTAGGAGGATGTCCCTTTAAGAAGGCCGACGTGCTATGGTCCTCCACCTGGGTCAGGAACGCAAAATTGTCCCTCTCCTCGCTGGAAGTCCAAAAAAAAGGTGTAAATTTGACTAAGTGCCTAGGAGGATGTCCCTTTAAGAAGGCCGACGTGCTATGGTCCTCCACCTGGGTCAGGAACGCAAAATTGTCCCTCCCCTCGCTGGAAGTCCAAAAAAAAGGCGGAAATTTGACTAAGTGTCTAGGGGCATGTCCCTTTAAGAAGGCCGACCTGCTATGGTTCTCCACCTGGGTCTGGAACGCCAAATTAGTCCCTCTCCTCGCTGGAAGTCCAAAAAAAAGGCGTGAATTTGACTAAGTGCCTAGGAGGATGTCCCTTTAAGAAGGCTGACCTGCTATGGTTCTCCACCCGGGTGCGGAAAGCAAAATTAGTCCCTCTCCTCGCTGGAAGTCCAAAAAAAAAGGTGTAAATTTGACTAAGTGCCTAGGAGGATGTCCCTTTAAGAAGGCCGACGTGCTATGGTCCTCCACCTGGGTCAGGAACGCAAAATTGTCCCTCTCCTCGCTGGAAGTCCAAAAAAAAGGTGTAAATTTGACTAAGTGCCTAGGAGGATGTCCCTTTAAGAAGGCCGACGTGCTATGGTCCTCCACCTGGGTCAGGAACGCAAAATTGTCCCTCCCCTCGCTGGAAGTCCAAAAAAAAGGCGGAAATTTGACTAAGTGCCTAGGAGGATGTCCCTTTAAGAAGGCTGACCTGCTATGGTTCTCCACCCGGGTGCGGAAAGCAAAATTAGTCCCTCTCCTCGCTGGAAGTCCAAAAAAAAGGCGGAAATTTGACTAAGTGCCTAGGAGGATGTCCCTTTAAGAAGGCCGACGTGCTATGGTTCTCCACCCGGGTCCGGAACTCAAAATTAGTCCCTCTCCTAGTTGGAAGTCATCAAAAAAAGGCGGAAATTTGACTAAGTGCCATCATTTTAGAGTACCAGGACTATAGCTGGGGAATTGGAGCCCTCTGGTGGACACTCGCTGCAAATGCACCCTGAATTAAACACATTATTTCCAGTTCTTTTGGGGCCCTATTTTCAGACGTTGTGGAGCCCTCCAGTGGACTCCCGCCTCCAATGCACCCCCATAATTATAGACATCACCCCCCAAATTAAAGACATTATTTCCAGTTCTTTTGGGGCCCTATTTTCAGCCGGTTTGGCGTATTTCCTTGACGCCGGGGAGTCCTACAGGTGTTCCCGGGGAATGAGAGGCCTTTTGTGGGCCAGAAAGAGTGGGGAACCCTTGGAGCCCCTATTTTCAGACAGTTTGGCTTATTTCGGTGACGCCGGGGCGTCCATCAGGTCTTCCCGGGGAATGAGAGGCCTTTTGTGGCCATATGTCAACAAAAGAGTGGGGAAATGGAGCCCTCCGGTGGACTCCCGCTGCAAATGCACCCCCCAAATTAAATACATTAATTCCAGGCCTTTTGGGGCCCTATATTCAGACGGTGTGGAGCCCTCCAGTGGACTCCCGCCTCCAATGCACCCCCATAATTATAGACATCACCCCCCAAATTAAACACATTATTTCCAGTTCTTTTGGGCCCCTATTTTCAGACGGTTTGGCGTGTTTCCTTGACGCCGGGGAGTCCTACAGGTGTTCCCGGGGAATGAGAGGCCTTTTGTGGGCCAGAAAGAGTGGGGAACCCTTGGAGCCCCTATTTTCAGACAGTTTGCCGTATTTCGGTGACGCCGGGGCGTCCATCAGGTCTTCCCGGGGAATGTGAGGCCTTTCGTGGGCCATATTTTCAGACAGATTGGCCTGTTTCAGTGACGCCGAGGCGTCCATCAGGTCTTCCCGGGGAGTGTGAGGCCTTTTGGGGCCCTATTTTCAGACAGAAAAAAAAGAAAAGTAACCCTTACACTACAAAGGACAGCGGGGAAACGCCCCCCCAGCAAAGTCACAGGGGAAGTGGGGTAGACAAGTGGAGAGTGTCTGGGGAAAAGTCCACAAAATGATCAAAAATCACACACAGGTACGAGTGCCACAAGTCCCGCCGCGTCCCACCCGAGTCCGAGGTGCCCCCCGCATGCCCAAAACGCACCCAGCAAAGGCGCACTGTGAGTGGGGAAGAAAAGTTGGAAAAGTGGGCAAAAGTCCGGAAAAATGACCAAAAACCACACCCAGGTTAGAGCCCCACACGTCCTGCAGTCGCACCCGAGTCCTGGGATGCCCAACATGTCCAAAAAAATCAAAAAAAGCCCAAAAAATCAAAAAAATCCCCGGGCCGTATCTTGGACGCCGGCGTACCGCGTTCGGCCCTCGTGCCGTAGTTTGGCGACCGATTGTAAAAATTTGCCGCGACCGGCTAGTTTTTTTCCTTGGAGTAAATAGAGAGTAGATCCAGCAGGAAATATGCACTATAAACAAAGAGAGGGAGTTTGGAGGGGGGCAAAAACGCCCTCTTGGAACTTTTGCAGCAGCACACATCAAACTAGCGGGGAGAAGGCATGCATAGCAAAAGGCCACGAAATGATCCAAAATCACACCCAGGTTCGAGTCCCACAAGTCCCGCCGCGTTCCACCAGGGTTCCGGGGTGCCTGACATGTCCACGACGCACCCAGCAAAGGCGCACTGTGATTGGGAAGAAAAGTTGGGAAAGTGGGCAAAAGTCCCGAATTTTATCCAAAATTATACCCAGGTTCGAGTCCCACAAGTCCCGCCGCGTTCCACCAGTGTCTCGGGGTGCCTACAATGTCCACAACGCACCCAGCAAAGGCATCACACCCAGGTTCGAGTCCCACAAGTCCCGCCGCGTTCCACCAGGGTTCCGGGGTGCCTACAATGTCCACAACTTACCCAGCAAAGGCGCACTGTGATTGGGAAGAAAAGTTGGGAAAGTGGGCAAAAGTCCCGAATTTGGTCCAAAATCACACCCAGGTTCGAGTCCCACAAGTCCCGCCGCGTTCCACCAGGGTTCCGGGGTGCCTACAATGTCCACGACGCACCCAGCAAAGGCGCACTGTGATTGGGAAGAAAAGTTGGGAAAGTGGGCAAAAGTCCCGAATTTGGTCCAAAATCACACCCAGGTTCGAGTCCCACAAGTCCCGCCGCGTTCCACCAGTGTCTCGGGGTGCCTACAATGTCCACAACTTACCCAGCAAAGGCGCACTGTGATTGGGAAGAAAAGTTGGGAAAGTGGGCAAAAGTCCCGAATTTGGTCCAAAATCACACCCAGGTTCGAGTCCCACAAGTCCCGCCGCGTTCCACCAGGGTTCCGGGGGTGCCTGGCATGTCCACAACTTACCCAGCAAAGGCGCACTGTGATTGGGAAGAAAAGTTGGGAAAGTGGGCAAAAGTCCCGAATTTGGTCCAAAATCACACCCAGGTTCGAGCCCCACAAGTCCCGCCGCGTTCCACCAGTGTCTCGGGGTGCCTACAATGTCCACAACTTACCCAGCAAAGGCGCACTGTGATTGGGAAGAAAAGTTGGGAAAGTGGGCAAAAGTCCCGAATTTGGTCCAAAATCACACCCAGGTTCGAGTCCCACAAGTCCCGCCGCGTTCCACCAGGGTTCCGGGGTGCCTACAATGTCCACAACGCACCCAGCAAAGGCGCACTGTGATTGGGAAGAAAAGTTGGGAAAGTGGGCAAAAGTCCCGAATTTGATCCAAAATCACACCCAGGTTCGAGTCCCACAAGTCCCGCCGCGTTCCACCAGTGTCTCGGGGTGCCTACAATGTCCACAACGCACCCAGCAAAGGCGCACTGTGATTGGGAAGAAAAGTTGGGAAAGTGGGCAAAAGTCCCGAATTTGGTCCAAAATCACACCCAGGTTCGAGTCCCACAAGTCCCGCCGCGTTCCACCAGGGTTCCGGGGGTGCCTGGCATGTCCACAACTTACCCAGCAAAGGCGCACTGTGATTGGGAAGAAAAGTTGGGAAAGTGGGCAAAAGTCCCGAATTTGGTCCAAAATCACACCCAGGTTCGAGCCCCACAAGTCCCGCCGCGTTCCACCAGTGTCTCGGGGTGCCTACAATGTCCACAACTTACCCAGCAAAGGCGCACTGTGATTGGGAAGAAAAGTTGGGAAAGTGGGCAAAAGTCCCGAATTTGGTCCAAAATCACACCCAGGTTCGAGTCCCACAAGTCCCGCCGCGTTCCACCAGGGTTCCGGGGTGCCTACAATGTCCACAACGCACCCAGCAAAGGCGCACTGTGATTGGGAAGAAAAGTTGGGAAAGTGGGCAAAAGTCCCGAATTTGATCCAAAATCACACCCAGGTTCGAGTCCCACAAGTCCCGCCGCGTTCCACCAGTGTCTCGGGGTGCCTACAATGTCCACAACGCACCCAGCAAAGGCGCACTGTGATTGGGAAGAAAAGTTGGGAAAGTGGGCAAAAGTCCCGAATTTGGTCCAAAATCACACCCAGGTTCGAGTCCCACAAGTCCCGCCGCGTTCCACCAGTGTCTCGGGGTGCCTACAATGTCCACGACGCACCCAGCAAAGGCGCACTGTGATTGGGAAGAAAAGTTGGGAAAGTGGGCAAAAGTCCCGAATTTGGTCCAAAATCACACCCAGGTTCGAGCCCCACAAGTCCCGCCGCGTTCCACCAGTGTCTCGGGGTGCCTACAATGTCCACGACGCACCCAGCAAAGGCGCACTGTGATTGGGAAGAAAAGTTGGGAAAGTGGGCAAAAGTCCCGAATTTGGTCCAAAATCACACCCAGGTTCGAGTCCCACAAGTCCCGCCGCGTTCCACCAGGGTTCCGGGGTGCCTACAATGTCCACAACGCACCCAGCAAAGGCGCACTGTGATTGGGAAGAAAAGTTGGGAAAGTGGGCAAAAGTCCCGAATTTGGTCCAAAATCACACCCAGGTTCGAGTCCCGCAAGTCCCGCCGCGTTCCACCAGTGTCTCGGGGTGCCTACAATGTCCACAACGCACCCAGCAAAGGCGCACTGTGATTGGGAAGAAAAGTTGGGAAAGTGGGCAAAAGTCCCGAATTTGGTCCAAAATC
>NW_027316739.1:32500-38250 GCF_033978685.3 Nerophis lumbriciformis | reverse complement strand
TCAACAAAAGAGTGGGGAAATGGAGCCCTCCGGTGGACTCCCGCTGCAAATGCACCCCCAAATTAAATACATTAATTCCAGGCCTTTTGGGGCCCTATATTCAGACGGTGTGGAGCCCTCCAGTGGACTCCCGCCTCCAATGCACCCCCATAATTATAGACATCACCCCCCAAATTAAACACATTATTTCCAGTTCTTTTGGGCCCCTATTTTCAGACGGTTTGGCGTATTTCCTTGACGCCGGGGAGTCCTACAGGTGTTCCCGGGGAATGAGAGGCCTTTTGTGGGCCAGAAAGAGTGGGGAACACTTGGAGCCCCTATTTTCAGACAGTTTGCCGTATTTCGGTGACGCCGGGGCGTCCGTCAGGTCTTCCCGGGGAATGTGAGGCCTTTTGTGGCCATATGTCAACAAAAGAGTGGGGAAATGGAGCCCTCCGGTGGACTCCCGCTGCAAATGCACCCCCCAAATTAAAGACATTAATTCCAGGCCTTTTGGGCCCTATATTCAGACGGTGTGGAGCCCTCCAGTGGACTCCCGCCTCCAATGCACCCCCATAATTATAGACATCCCCCCCCCAAATTAAACACATCATTTCCAGTTCTTTGGGCCCCTATTTTCAGACGGTTTGGCGTATTTCCTTGACGCCGGGGAGTCCTACAGGTGTTCCCGGGGAATGAGAGGCCTTTTGTGGGCCAGAAAGAGTGGGGAACCCTTGAGCCCCTATTTTCAGACAGTTTGCCGTATTTCGGTGACGCCGGGGCGTCCATCAGGTCTTCCCGGGGAATGTGAGGCCTTTCGTGGGCCATATTTTCAGACAGATTGGCCTGTTTCAGTGACGCCGAGGCGTCCATCAGGTCTTCCCGGGGAGTGTGAGGCCTTTTGGGCCCTATTTTCAGACAGAAAAAAAAGAAAAGTAACCCTTACACTACAAAGGACAGCGGGGAAACGCCCCCCCAGCAAAAGTCACAGGGGAAGTGGGGTAGACAAGTGGAGAGTGTCTGGGGAAAAGTCCACAAAATGATCAAAAATCACACCCAGGTACGAGTGCCACAAGTCCCGCCGCGTCCCACCCGAGTCCGAGGTGCCCCCCGCATGCCCAAAACGCACCCCAGCAAAGGCGCACTGTGAGTGGGGAAGAAAAGTTGGAAAAGTGGGCAAAAGTCCGGAAAAATGACCAAAAACCACACCCAGGTTAGAGCCCCACACGTCCTGCAGTCGCACCCGAGTCCTGGGATGCCCAACATGTCCAAAAAAAATCAAAAAAGCCCAAAAAATCAAAAAAATCCCCGGGCCGTATCTTGGACGCCGGCGTACCGCGTTCGGCCCTCGTGCCGTAGTTTGGCGACCGATTGTAAAAAATTTGCCGCGACCGGCTAGTTTTTTTCCTTGGAGTAAATAGAGAGTAGATCCAGCAGGAAATATGCACTATAAACAAAGAGAGGGAGTTTGGAGGGGGGCAAAAACGCCCTCTTGGAACTTTTGCAGCAGCACACATCAAACTAGCGGGGAGAAGGCATGCATAGCAAAAGTCCACGAAATGATCAAAAATCACACCCAGGTTCGAGTCCCACAAGTCCCGCCGCGTTCCACCAGGGTTCCGGGGTGCCTACAATGTCCACAACTTACCCAGCAAAGGCGCACTGTGATTGGGAAGAAAAGTAGGGAAAGTGGGCAAAAGTCCCGAATTTGGTCCAAAATCACACCCAGGTTCGAGTCCCACAAGTCCCGCCGCGTTCCACCAGTGTCTCGGGGTGCCTACAATGTCCACAACGCACCCAGCAAAGGCGCACTGTGATTGGGAAGAAAAGTTGGGAAAGTGGGCAAAAGTCCCGAATTTGGTCCAAAATCACACCCAGGTTCGAGTCCCACAAGTCCCGCCGCGTTCCACCAGGGTTCCGGGGTGCCTACAATGTCCACAACTCACCCAGCAAAGGCGCACTGTGATTGGGAAGAAAAGTAGGGAAAGTGTGGCAAAAGTCCCGAATTTGGTCCAAAATCACACCCAGGTTCGAGTCCCACAAGTCCCGCCGCGTTCCACCAGTGTCTCGGGGTGCCTACAATGTCCACAACGCACCCAGCAAAGGCGCACTGTGATTGGGAAGAAAAGTTGGGAAAGTGGGCAAAAGTCCCGAATTTGGTCCAAAATCACACCAGGTTCGAGTCCCACAAGTCCCGCCGCGTTCACCAGGGTTCCGGGGTGCCTACAATGTCCACAACTTACCCAGCAAAGGCGCACTGTGATTGGGAAGAAAAGTAGGGAAAGTGGGCAAAAGTCCCGAATTTGGTCCAAAATCACACCCAGGTTCGAGTCCCACAAGTCCCCGCCGCGTTCCACCAGTGTCTCGGGGTGCCTACAATGTCCACAACGCACCCAGCAAAGGCGCACTGTGATTGGGAAGAAAAGTTGGAAAGTGGGCAAAAGTCCCGAATTTGGTCCAAAATCACACCCAGGTTCGAGTCCCACAAGTCCCGCCGCGTTCCACCAGTGTTCCGGGGTGCCTGACATGTCCACGACGCACCCAGCAAAGGCGCACTGTGATTGGGAGAAAAGTAGGGAAAGTGGGCAAAAGTCCCGAATTTGGTCCAAAATCACACCCAGGTTCGAGTCCCACAAGTCCGCCGCGTTCCACCAGTGTCTCGGGGTGCCTACAATGTCCACAACGCACCCAGCAAAGGCGCACTGTGATTGGGAAGAAAAGTTGGGAAAGTGGGCAAAAGTCCCGAATTTGGTCCAAAATCACACCCAGGTTCGAGTCCCACAAGTCCCGCCGCGTTCCACCAGTGTTCCGGGGTGCCTGACATGTCCACGACGCACCCAGCAAAGGCGCACTGTGATTGGGAAGAAAAGTTGGGAAAGTGGGCAAAAGTCCCGATTTGGTCCAAAATCACACCCAGGTTCGAGTCCCACAAGTCCCGCCGCGTTCCACCAGGGTTCCGGGGTGCCTACAATGTCCACAACGCACCCAGCAAAGGCGCACTGTGATTGGGAAGAAAAGTTGGGAAAGTGGGCAAAAGTCCCGAATTTGGTCCAAAATCACACCCAGGTTCGAGTCCCACAAGTCCCGCCGCGTTCCACCAGTGTCTCGGGTGCCTACAATGTCCACAACTTACCCAGCAAAGGCGCACTGTGATTGGGAAGAAAAGTTGGGAAAGTGGGCAAAAGTCCCGAATTTGGTCCAAAATCACACCCAGGTTCGAGTCCCACAAGTCCCGCCGCGTTCCACCAGGGTTCCGGGTGCCTACAATGTCCACAACGCACCCAGCAAAGGCGCACTGTGATTGGGAAGAAAAGTTGGGAAAGTGGGCAAAAGTCCGAATTTGGTCCAAAATCACACCAGGTTCGAGTCCCACAAGTCCCGCCGCGTTCCACCAGGGTTCGGGGTGCCTACAATGTCCACAACTCACCCAGCAAAGGCGCACTGTGATTGGGAAGAAAAGTTGGAAGTGGGCAAAAGTCCCGAATTTGGTCCAAAATCACACCCAGGTTCGAGTCCACAAGTCCCGCCCGCGTTCCACCAGGGTTCCGGGGCGCCTACAATGTCCACAACGCACCCAGCAAAGGCGCACTGTGATTGGGAAGAAAAGTTGGGAAAGTGGGCAAAAGTCCCGAATTTGGTCCAAAATCACACCCAGGTTCGAGTCCCACAAGTCCCGCCGCGTTCCACCAGGGTTGCGGGGTGCCTGACATGTCCACGACGCACCCAGCAAAGGCGCACTGTGATTGGGAAGAAAAGTTGGGAAAGTGGGCAAAAGTCCCGAATTTGGTCCAAAATCACACCCAGGTTCGAGTCCCACAAGTCCCGCCGCGTTCCACCAGTGTCTCGGGGTGCCTACAATGTCCACAACGCACCCAGCAAAGGCGCACTGTGATTGGGAAGAAAAGTTGGGAAAGTGGGCAAAAGTCCCGAATTTGGGCCAAAATTATGCCCGGGTTGGGAGTACCACGAGTCCGGCCGCGTTCCACCGGTGTCCCGGGGGTGCCTGGCATGTCCACAACGCACCCAGCAAAGGCGCACTGTGATTGGGAAGAAAAGTTGGGAAAGTGGGCAAAAGTCCCGAATTTGATCCAATATTATGCCCGGGTTGGAGTACCACGAGTCCGGCCGCGTTCCACCGTGTCCCGGGGGTGCCTGCCATGTCCACAACTTACCCAGCAAAGGCGCACTGTGATTCAGAAGAAAAGTTGGGAAAGTGGGGAAAAAAAGGACCGGGAAATATCCAAATTATGCCCGGGTTGGAGTACCACGAGTCCGGCCGCGTTCCACCGGTGTCCCGGGGGTGCCTGGCACGTCCACAACTTACCCAGCAAAGGCGCACTGTCAGTGGGGAAGACCAAACATGTCTCGATTTTTTCCAAGTACCTTAACGAGAGAGGCTAAAAAGCACCTGTTTTTACCTTCTCTCGTTGTTGTACTTAGAAAAAAAACGAGAAAAAAAAAATCTGGGTTTTTTTCTAAGTACCTTAACGAGAGAGGCTAAAAAAAACCAATTTTTACCTTCTCTCGTTGTTGTACTTAGAAAAAAACGAGAAAAAAAATTTTCCCCATTCATTTCAATGGGAGTTCATTTTTTTTTTTGGGATTTTTTCTAAGTACCTTAACGAGAGAGGCTTAATTTTTCACCTACTTTTTACCTTCTCTCGATTTTTCGTTTTTACCTGGTCGACCAAAACACCTCCATCTCGTTACTATGTGCACCATGTCTGACAGGCTGAAATCACAGGGAACGCGTCCGAGTCAAAGTGAGCTATTTTCGGACACAAATATGGTGTTTTTCCCCTCTATCCTCTGGTTCTTTTTTCAAACTGATCTTCCAGCATCTGAGCGACAGGGGCTCATGCAGACACCTGTGTCCGCCCGAGGGGCGCCTTCCCGGACACATATATGGTGCTTCCCCCCTCTTTACCCCGGTCCTTTTTCAAACTGATCTTCCAGCATCTGAGCGACAGGGGCTCATGCAGACACCTGTGTCCGCCCGAGGGGCGCCTTCCCGGACACATATATGGTGCTTCCCCCCTCTTTACCCCGGTCCTTTTTCAAACTGATCTTCCAGCATCTGAGCGACAGGGGCTCATGCAGACACCTGTGTCCGCCCGAGGGGCGCCTTCCCGGACACATATATGGTGCTTCCCCCCTCTTTACCCCGGTCCTTTTCAAACTGATCTTCCAGCATCTGAGCGACAGGGGCTCATGCAGACACCTGTGTCCGCCCGAGGGGCGCCTTCCCGGACACATATATGGTGCTTCCCCCCTCTTTACCCCGGTCCTTTTTCAAACTGATCTTCCAGCATCTGAGCGACAGGGGCTCATGCAGACACCTGTGTCCGCCCGAGGGGCGCCTTCCCGGACACATATATGGTGCTTTCCCCCTCTTTACCCCGGTCCTTTTTCAAACTGCTCTTCCAGCTTCTGAGCGACAGGGGCTCATGCAGACACCTGTGTCCGCCTAAGGGGCGCTATCTCGGACACATTTTCAACTTTCCCGCATGAATGAAATCCTGAACTGATTCCACCCAGGTACTTAGGGCTTCCAGGGCTTGAGCGACAGGGCTCTGTCCGGAGCGTGTGTCCGCCTAGGGGGCGCTGTCCCGGACACATTTTCAACTTTTCCCGCATGAATGAAATCCTGGAACTGATTCCACCCAGGTACTTAGGGCTTCCAGGGCTTGAGCGACAGGGGCTCTGTCCGGAGCGTGTGTCCGCCTAGGGGCGCTGTCTCGGACACATTTTCAACTTTTCCCGCATGGATG
>NW_027316739.1:7500-22500 GCF_033978685.3 Nerophis lumbriciformis | reverse complement strand
CTAAGTGTCTAGGAGGATGTCCCTTTAAGAAGGCCGACGTCCCTTGGTTCTCCACCTGGGTACGGAACGCCAAATTAGTCCCTCTCCTAGCTGGAAGTAGTCAAAAAAAGGCGGAAATTTGACTAAGTGTCATTATTTTAGAGTACCAGGCCTCTATAGAAAAGTTTGGTTTTTTGTCTATGTGTCATCATTTTAGAGTACCAGGCCTCTATAGAAAAGTTTGGTTTTTTGTCTATGTGTCATCATTTTAGAGTACCAGGGCTCTATAGAAAAGTTTGGTAAATTTGACTAAGTGTCTAGGAGCATTTCCCTTTAAGAAGGCCGACGTGCTATGGTTCTCCACCTGGGTCTGGAACGCCAAATTAGTCCCTCTCCTAGCTGGAAGTCCAAAAAAAAAGGCGTGAATTTGACTAAGTGTCTAGGAGGATGTCCCCTTAAGAAGGCCGACGTGCCTTGGTTCTCTACCTGGGTACGGAACACCAAATTAGTCCCTCTCCTAGCTGGAAGTCCAAAAAAAGGCGTGAATTTGACTAAGTGTCTAGGAGCATTTCCCTTTAAGAAGGCCGACGTGCTATGGTTCTCCACCTGGGTACGGAACGCCAAATTAGTCCCTCTCCTAGCTGGAAGTCCAAAAAAAAGGCGTGAATTTGACTAAGTGTCTAGGAGCATTTCCCTTTAAGAAGGCCGACGTGCTATGGTTCTCCACCTGGGTACGGAACGCCAAATTAGTCCCTCTCCTAGCTGGAAGTCCAAAAAAAAGGCGTGAATTTGACTAAGTGTCTAGGAGCATTTCCCTTTAAGAAGGCCGACGTGCTATGGTTCTCCACCTGGGTACGGAACGCCAAATTAGTCCCTCTCCTAGCTGGAAGTAGTCAAAAAAAGGCGGAAATTTGACTAAGTGTCATTATTTTAGAGTACCAGGCCTCTATAGAAAAGTTTGGTTTTTTGTCTATGTGTCATCATTTTAGAGTACCAGGCCTCTATAGAAAAGTTTGGTAAATTTGACTAAGTGTCTAGGAGCATTTCCCTTTAAGAAGGCCGACGTGCTATGGTTCTCCACCTGGGTCTGGAACGCCAAATTAGTCCCTCTCCTCGCTGGAAGTCCAAAAAAAAGGCGGAAATTTGACTAAGTGCCTAGGAGGATGTCCCCTTAAGAAGGCCGACGTGCCTTGGTTCTCTACCTGGGTACGGAACGCCAAATTAGTCCCTCTCCTCGCTGGAAGTCCAAAAAAAAGGCGTGAATTTGACTAAGTGCCTAGGAGCATTTCCCTTTAAGAAGGCCGACGTGCTATGGTTCTCCACCTGGGTCAGGAAAGCAAAATTGTCCCTCTCCTCGCTGGAAGTCCAAAAAAAAGGCGTGAATTTGACTAAGTGCCTAGGAGCATTTCCCTTTAAGAAGGCCGACGTGCTATGGTTCTCCACCTGGGTCAGGAAAGCAAAATTGTCCCTCTCCTCGCTGGAAGTCCAAAAAAAAGGCGTGAATTTGACTAAGTGCCTAGGAGCATTTCCCTTTAAGAAGGCCGACGTGCTATGGTTCTCCACCTGGGTCTGGAACGCCAAATTAGTCCCTCTCCTAGCTGGAAGTAGTCAAAAAAAGGCGGAAATTTGACTAAGTGTCATTATTTTAGAGTACCAGGCCTCTATAGAAAAGTTTGGTTTTTTGTCTATGTGTCATCATTTTAGAGTACCAGGGCTCTATAGAAAAGTTTGGTAAATTTGACTAAGTGTCTAGGAGCATTTCCCTTTAAGAAGGCCGACGTGCTATGGTTCTCCACCTGGGTCTGGAACGCCAAATTAGTCCCTCTCCTCGCTGGAAGTCCAAAAAAAAGGCGGAAATTTGACTAAGTGCCTAGGAGGATGTCCCCTTAAGAAGGCCGACGTGCCTTGGTTCTCTACCTGGGTACGGAACGCCAAATTAGTCCCTCTCCTCGCTGGAAGTCCAAAAAAAAGGCGTGAATTTGACTAAGTGCCTAGGAGCATTTCCCTTTAAGAAGGCCGACGTGCTATGGTTCTCCACCTGGGTCAGGAAAGCAAAATTGTCCCTCTCCTCGCTGGAAGTCCAAAAAAAAGGCGTGAATTTGACTAAGTGCCTAGGAGCATTTCCCTTTAAGAAGGCCGACGTGCTATGGTTCTCCACCTGGGTCAGGAAAGCAAAATTGTCCCTCTCCTCGCTGGAAGTCCAAAAAAAAGGCGTGAATTTGACTAAGTGCCTAGGAGCATTTCCCTTTAAGAAGGCCGACGTGCTATGGTTCTCCACCCGGGTACGGAAAGCAAAATTAGTCCCTCTCCTCGCTGGAAGTCCAAAAAAAAGGCGTAAATTTGACTAAGTGCCTAGGAGGATGTCCCTTTAAGAAGGCTGACCTGCTATGGTTCTCCACCCGGGTGCGGAAAGCAAAATTAGTCCCTCTCCTCGCTGGAAGTCCAAAAAAAAGGCGTAAATTTGACTAAGTGCCTAGGAGGATGTCCCTTAAAGAAGGCCGACGTGCTATGGTTCTCCACCTGGGTCTGGAACGCCAAATTAGTCCCTCTCCTCGCTGGAAGTCCAAAAAAAAGGCGGAAATTTGACTAAGTGCCTAGGAGGATGTCCCTTTAAGAAGGCCGACGTGCTATGGTTCTCCACCCGGGTCCGGAACTCAAAATTAGTCCCTCTCCTAGTTGGAAGTCATCAAAAAAAGGCGGAAATTTGACTAAGTGCCATCATTTTAGAGTACCAGGACTATAGTGGGGGAATTGGAGCCCTCTGGTGGACACTCGCTGCAAATGCACCCTGAATTAAAGACATTATTTCCAGTTCTTTTGGGGCCCTATTTTCAGGCGTAAATTTGACTAAGTGTCTAGGGGCATGTCCCTTTAAGAAGGCCGACCTGCTATGGTTCTCCACCTGGGTCTGGAACGCCAAATTAGTCCCTCTCCTCGCTGGAAGTCCAAAAAAAAGGCGTGAATTTGACTAAGTGCCTAGGAGGATGTCCCTTTAAGAAGGCCGACGTGCTATGGTTCTCCACCTGGGTCAGGAAAGCAAAATTGTCCCTCTCCTCGCTGGAAGTCCAAAAAAAAGGCGTGAATTTGACTAAGTGCCTAGGAGCATTTCCCTTTAAGAAGGCCGACGTGCTATGGTTCTCCACCCGGGTACGGAAAGCAAAATTAGTCCCTCTCCTCGCTGGAAGTCCAAAAAAAAGGCGTAAATTTGACTAAGTGCCTAGGAGGATGTCCCTTTAAGAAGGCCGACCTGCTATGGTTCTCCACCTGGGTCAGGAAAGCAAAATTGTCCCTCTCCTCGCTGGAAGTCCAAAAAAAAGGCGTGAATTTGACTAAGTGCCTAGGAGGATGTCCCTTTAAGAAGGCCGACCTGCTATGGTTCTCCACCTGGGTACGGAACGCCAAATTAGTCCCTCTCCTCGCTGGAAGTCCAAAAAAAAGGCGTGAATTTGACTAAGTGTCTAGGAGCATTTCCCTTTAAGAAGGCCGACGTGCTATGGTTCTCCACCTGGGTCAGGAAAGCAAAATTGTCCCTCTCCTCGCTGGAAGTCCAAAAAAAAGGCGTGAATTTGACTAAGTGCCTAGGAGCATTTCCCTTTAAGAAGGCCGACGTGCTATGGTTCTCCACCTGGGTCAGGAAAGCAAAATTGTCCCTCTCCTCGCTGGAAGTCCAAAAAAAAGGCGTGAATTTGACTAAGTGCCTAGGAGCATTTCCCTTTAAGAAGGCCGACGTGCTATGGTTCTCCACCTGGGTCAGGAAAGCAAAATTGTCCCTCTCCTCGCTGGAAGTCCAAAAAAAAGGCGTGAATTTGACTAAGTGCCTAGGAGGATGTCCCTTTAAGAAGGCCGACGTGCTATGGTTCTCCACCTGGGTCAGGAAAGCAAAATTGTCCCTCTCCTCGCTGGAAGTCCAAAAAAAAGGCGTGAATTTGACTAAGTGTCTAGGAGGATGTCCCTTTAAGAAGGCCGACCTGCTATGGTCCTCCACCTGGGTCAGGAACGCAAAATTGTCCCTCCCCTCGCTGGAAGTCCAAAAAAAAGGCGTGAATTTGACTAAGTGCCTAGGAGGATGTCCCTTTAAGAAGGCTGACCTGCTATGGTTCTCCACCCGGGTGCGGAAAGCAAAATTAGTCCCTCTCCTCGCTGGAAGTCCAAAAAAAAGGTGTAAATTTGACTAAGTGCCTAGGAGGATGTCCCTTTAAGAAGGCCGACGTGCTATGGTCCTCCACCTGGGTCAGGAACGCAAAATTGTCCCTCTCCTCGCTGGAAGTCCAAAAAAAAGGTGTAAATTTGACTAAGTGCCTAGGAGGATGTCCCTTTAAGAAGGCCGACGTGCTATGGTCCTCCACCTGGGTCAGGAACGCAAAATTGTCCCTCTCCTCGCTGGAAGTCCAAAAAAAAGGTGTAAATTTGACTAAGTGCCTAGGAGGATGTCCCTTTAAGAAGGCCGACGTGCTATGGTCCTCCACCTGGGTCAGGAACGCAAAATTGTCCCTCCCCTCGCTGGAAGTCCAAAAAAAAGGCGGAAATTTGACTAAGTGCCTAGGAGGATGTCCCTTTAAGAAGGCTGACCTGCTATGGTTCTCCACCCGGGTGCGGAAAGCAAAATTAGTCCCTCTCCTCGCTGGAAGTCCAAAAAAAAGGCGTGAATTTGACTAAGTGCCTAGGAGCATTTCCCTTTAAGAAGGCCGACGTGCTATGGTTCTCCACCTGGGTCAGGAAAGCAAAATTGTCCCTCTCCTCGCTGGAAGTCCAAAAAAAAGGCGTGAATTTGACTAAGTGCCTAGGAGCATTTCCCTTTAAGAAGGCCGACGTGCTATGGTTCTCCACCTGGGTCAGGAAAGCAAAATTGTCCCTCTCCTCGCTGGAAGTCCAAAAAAAAGGCGTGAATTTGACTAAGTGCCTAGGAGCATTTCCCTTTAAGAAGGCCGACGTGCTATGGTTCTCCACCTGGGTCAGGAAAGCAAAATTGTCCCTCTCCTCGCTGGAAGTCCAAAAAAAAGGCGTGAATTTGACTAAGTGCCTAGGAGCATTTCCCTTTAAGAAGGCCGACGTGCTATGGTTCTCCACCCGGGTACGGAAAGCAAAATTAGTCCCTCTCCTCGCTGGAAGTCCAAAAAAAAGGCGTAAATTTGACTAAGTGCCTAGGAGGATGTCCCTTTAAGAAGGCTGACCTGCTATGGTTCTCCACCCGGGTGCGGAAAGCAAAATTAGTCCCTCTCCTCGCTGGAAGTCCAAAAAAAAGGCGTAAATTTGACTAAGTGCCTAGGAGGATGTCCCTTAAAGAAGGCCGACGTGCTATGGTTCTCCACCTGGGTCTGGAACGCCAAATTAGTCCCTCTCCTCGCTGGAAGTCCAAAAAAAAGGCGGAAATTTGACTAAGTGCCTAGGAGGATGTCCCTTTAAGAAGGCCGACGTGCTATGGTTCTCCACCCGGGTCCGGAACTCAAAATTAGTCCCTCTCCTAGTTGGAAGTCATCAAAAAAAGGCGGAAATTTGACTAAGTGCCATCATTTTAGAGTACCAGGACTATAGTGGGGGAATTGGAGCCCTCTGGTGGACACTCGCTGCAAATGCACCCTGAATTAAAGACATTATTTCCAGTTCTTTTGGGGCCCTATTTTCAGGCGTAAATTTGACTAAGTGTCTAGGGGCATGTCCCTTTAAGAAGGCCGACCTGCTATGGTTCTCCACCTGGGTCTGGAACGCCAAATTAGTCCCTCTCCTCGCTGGAAGTCCAAAAAAAAGGCGTGAATTTGACTAAGTGCCTAGGAGGATGTCCCTTTAAGAAGGCCGACGTGCTATGGTTCTCCACCTGGGTCAGGAAAGCAAAATTGTCCCTCTCCTCGCTGGAAGTCCAAAAAAAAGGCGTGAATTTGACTAAGTGCCTAGGAGCATTTCCCTTTAAGAAGGCCGACGTGCTATGGTTCTCCACCCGGGTACGGAAAGCAAAATTAGTCCCTCTCCTCGCTGGAAGTCCAAAAAAAAGGCGTAAATTTGACTAAGTGCCTAGGAGGATGTCCCTTTAAGAAGGCCGACCTGCTATGGTTCTCCACCTGGGTCAGGAAAGCAAAATTGTCCCTCTCCTCGCTGGAAGTCCAAAAAAAAGGCGTGAATTTGACTAAGTGCCTAGGAGGATGTCCCTTTAAGAAGGCCGACCTGCTATGGTTCTCCACCTGGGTACGGAACGCCAAATTAGTCCCTCTCCTCGCTGGAAGTCCAAAAAAAAGGCGTGAATTTGACTAAGTGTCTAGGAGCATTTCCCTTTAAGAAGGCCGACGTGCTATGGTTCTCCACCTGGGTCAGGAAAGCAAAATTGTCCCTCTCCTCGCTGGAAGTCCAAAAAAAAGGCGTGAATTTGACTAAGTGCCTAGGAGCATTTCCCTTTAAGAAGGCCGACGTGCTATGGTTCTCCACCTGGGTCAGGAAAGCAAAATTGTCCCTCTCCTCGCTGGAAGTCCAAAAAAAAGGCGTGAATTTGACTAAGTGCCTAGGAGCATTTCCCTTTAAGAAGGCCGACGTGCTATGGTTCTCCACCTGGGTCAGGAAAGCAAAATTGTCCCTCTCCTCGCTGGAAGTCCAAAAAAAAGGCGTGAATTTGACTAAGTGCCTAGGAGGATGTCCCTTTAAGAAGGCCGACGTGCTATGGTTCTCCACCTGGGTCAGGAAAGCAAAATTGTCCCTCTCCTCGCTGGAAGTCCAAAAAAAAGGCGTGAATTTGACTAAGTGTCTAGGAGGATGTCCCTTTAAGAAGGCCGACCTGCTATGGTCCTCCACCTGGGTCAGGAACGCAAAATTGTCCCTCCCCTCGCTGGAAGTCCAAAAAAAAGGCGTGAATTTGACTAAGTGCCTAGGAGGATGTCCCTTTAAGAAGGCTGACCTGCTATGGTTCTCCACCGGGTGCGGAAAGCAAAATTAGTCCTCTCCTCGCTGGAAGTCCAAAAAAAGGTGTAAATTTGACTAAGTGCCTAGGAGGATGTCCCTTTAAGAAGGCCGACGTGCTATGGTCCTCCACCTGGGTCAGGACGCAAAATTGTCCCTCTCCTCGCTGGAAGTCCAAAAAAAAGGTGTAAATTTGACTAAGTGCCTAGGAGGATGTCCCTTTAAGAAGGCCGACGTGCTATGGTCCTCCACCTGGGTCAGGAACGCAAAATTGTCCCTCTCCTCGCTGGAAGTCCAAAAAAAAGGTGTAAATTTGACTAAGTGCCTAGGAGGATGTCCCTTTAAGAAGGCCGACGTGCTATGGTCCTCCACCTGGGTCAGGAACGCAAAATTGTCCCTCCCCTCGCTGGAAGTCCAAAAAAAAGGCGGAAATTTGACTAAGTGCCTGGAGGATGTCCCTTTAAGAAGGCTGACCTGCTATGGTTCTCCACCCGGGTGCGGAAAGCAAAATTAGTCCCTCTCCTCGCTGGAAGTCCAAAAAAAAGGCGGAAATTTGACTAAGTGCCTAGGAGGATGTCCCTTTAAGAAGGCCGACGTGCTATGGTTCTCCACCCGGGTCCGGAACTCAAAATTAGTCCCTCTCCTAGTTGGAAGTCATCAAAAAAAGGCGGAAATTTGACTAAGTGCCATCATTTTAGAGTACCAGGACTATAGCTGGGGAATTGGAGCCCTCTGGTGGACACTCGCTGCAAATGCACCCTGAATTAAACACATTATTTCCAGTTCTTTTGGGGCCCTATTTTCAGACGTTGTGGAGCCCTCCAGTGGACTCCCGCCTCCAATGCACCCCCCATAATTATAGACATCACCCCCCCAAATTAAAGACATTATTTCCAGTTCTTTTGGGGCCCTATTTTCAGCCGGTTTGGCGTATTTCCTTGACGCCGGGGAGTCCTACAGGTGTTCCCGGGGAATGAGAGGCCTTTTGTGGGCCAGAAAGAGTGGGGAACCCTTGGAGCCCCTATTTTCAGACAGTTTGGCTTATTTCGGTGACGCCGGGGCGTCCATCAGGTCTTCCCGGGGAATGAGAGGCCTTTTGTGGCCATATGTCAACAAAAGAGTGGGGAAATGGAGCCCTCCGGTGGACTCCCGCTGCAAATGCACCCCCCAAATTAAATACATTAATTCCAGGCCTTTTGGGGCCCTATATTCAGACGGTGTGGAGCCCTCCAGTGGACTCCCGCCTCCAATGCACCCCCATAATTATAGACATCACCCCCCAAATTAAACACATTATTTCCAGTTCTTTTGGGCCCCTATTTTCAGACGGTTTGGCGTATTTCCTTGACGCCGGGGAGTCCTACAGGTGTTCCCGGGGAATGAGAGGCCTTTTGTGGGCCAGAAAGAGTGGGGAACACTTGGAGCCCCTATTTTCAGACAGTTTGCCGTATTTCGGTGACGCCGGGGCGTCCGTCAGGTCTTCCCGGGGAATGTGAGGCCTTTTGTGGCCATATGTCAACAAAAGAGTGGGGAAATGGAGCCCTCCGGTGGACTCCCGCTGCAAATGCACCCCCCAAATTAAAGACATTAATTCCAGGCCTTTTGGGGCCCTATATTCAGACGGTGTGGAGCCCTCCAGTGGGACTCCCGCCTCCAATGCACCCCCATAATTATAGACATCACCCCCCAAATTAAACACATCATTTCCAGTTCTTTTGGGCCCCTATTTTCAGACGGTTTGGCGTATTTCCTTGACGCCGGGGAGTCCTACAGGTGTTCCCGGGGAATGAGAGGCCCTTTTGTGGGCCAGAAAGAGTGGGGAAACCCTTGGAGCCCCTATTTTCAGACAGTTTGCCGTATTTCGGTGACGGCCGGGGCGTCCATCAGGTCTTCCCGGGGAATGTGAGGCCTTTCGTGGGCCATATTTTCAGACAGATTGGCCTGTTTCAGTGACGCCGAGGCGTCCATCAGGTCTTCCCGGGGAGTGTGAGGCCTTTTGGGGCCCTATTTTCAGACAGAAAAAAAAGGAAAAGTAACCCTTACACTACAAAGGACAGCGGGGAAACGCCCCCCCCAGCAAAGTCACAGGGGAAGTGGGGTAGACAAGTGGAGAGTGTCTGGGGAAAAGTCCACAAAATGATCAAAAATCACACCCAGGTACGAGTGCCACAAGTCCCGCCGCGTCCCCACCCGAGTCCGAGGTGCCCCCCGCATGCCCAAAACGCACCCAGCAAAGGCGCACTGTGAGTGGGGAAGAAAAGTTGGAAAAGTGGGCAAAAGTCCGGAAAAATGACCAAAAACCACACCCAGGTTAGAGCCCCACACGTCCTGCAGTCGCACCCGAGTCCTGGGATGCCCAACATGTCCAAAAAAAATCAAAAAAAGCCCAAAAAATCAAAAAAATCCCCGGGCCGTATCTTGGACGCCGGCGTACCGCGTTCGGCCCTCGTGCCGTAGTTTGGCGACCGATTGTAAAAATTTGCCTGCGACCGGCTAGTTTTTTTCCTTGGAGTAAATAGAGAGTAGATCCAGCAGGAAATATGCACTATAAACAAAGAGAGGGAGTTTGGGAGGGGGGCAAAAACGCCCTCTTGGAACTTTTGCAGCAGCACACATCAAACTAGCGGGGAGAAGGCATGCATAGCAAAAGTCCACGAAATGATCAAAAATCACACCCAGGTTCGAGTCCCACAAGTCCCGCCGCGTTCCACCAGGGTTCCGGGGTGCCTACAATGTCCACAACTTACCCAGACAAAGGCGCACTGTGATTGGGAAGAAAAGTAGGGAAAGTGGCAAAAGTCCCGAATTTGGTCCAAAATCACACCCAGGTTCGAGTCCCACAAGTCCCGCCCGCGTTCCACCAGTGTCTCGGGGTGCCTACAATGTCCACAACGCACCCAGCAAAGGCGCACTGTGATTGGGAAGAAAAGTTGGGGTAAGTGGGCAAAAGTCCCGAATTTGGTCCAAAATCACACCCAGGTTCGAGTCCCACAAGTCCCGCCGCGTTCCACCAGGGTTCCGGGGTGCCTACAATGTCCACAACTCACCCAGCAAAGGCGCACTGTGATTGGGAAGAAAAGTAGGGAAAGTGGGCAAAAGTCCCGAATTTGGTCCAAAATCACACCCCAGGTTCGAGTCCCACAAGTCCCGCCGCGTTCCACCAGTGTCTCGGGGTGCCTACAATGTCCACAACGCACCCAGCAAAGGCGCACTGTGATTGGGAAGAAAAGTTGGGAAAGTGGGCAAAAGTCCCGAATTTGGTCCAAAATCACACCCAGGTTCGAGTCCCACAAGTCCCGCCGCGTTCCACCAGGGTTCCGGGGTGCCTACAATGTCCACAACTTACCCAGCAAAGGCGCACTGTGATTGGGAAGAAAAGTAGGGAAAGTGGGCAAAAGTCCCGAATTTGGTCCAAAATCACACCCAGGTTCGAGTCCCACAAGTCCCGCCGCGTTCCACCAGTGTCTCGGGTGCCTACAATGTCCACAACGCACCCAGCAAAGGCGCACTGTGATTGGGAAGAAAAGTTGGGAAAGTGGGCAAAAGTCCCGAATTTGGTCCAAAATCACACCCAGGTTCGAGTCCCACAAGTCCCGCCGCGTTCCACCAGTGTTCCGGGGTGCCTGACATGTCCACGACGCACCCAGCAAAGGCGCACTGTGATTGGGAAGAAAAGTAGGGAAGTGGGCAAAAGTCCCGAATTTGGTCCAAAATCACACCCAGGTTCGAGTCCCACAAGTCCCGCCGCGTTCCACCAGTGTCTCGGGGTGCCTACAATGTCCACAACGCACCAGCAAAGGCGCACTGTGATTGGGAAGAAAAGTTGGGAAAGTGGGCAAAAGTCCCGAATTTGGTCCAAAATCACACCCAGGTTCGAGTCCCACAAGTCCCGCCGCGTTCCACCAGTGTTCCGGGTGCCTGACATGTCCACGACGCACCAGCAAAGGCGCACTGTGATTGGGAAGAAAAGTTGGGAAAGTGGGCAAAAGTCCCGAATTTGGTCCAAAATCACACCCAGGTTCGAGTCCCACAAGTCCCGCGCGTTCCACCAGGGTTCCGGGGTGCCTACAATGTCCACAACGCACCCAGCAAAGGCGCACTGTGATTGGGAAGAAAAGTTGGGAAAGTGGGCAAAAGTCCCGAATTTGGTCCAAAATCACACCCAGGTTCGAGTCCCACAAGTCCCGCCGCGTTCCACCAGTGTCTCGGGGTGCCTACAATGTCCACAACTTACCCAGCAAAGGCGCACTGTGATTGGAAGAAAAGTTGGGAAAGTGGGCAAAAGTCCCGAATTTGGTCCAAAATCACACCCAGGTTCGAGTCCCACAAGTCCCGCCGCGTTCCACCAGGGTTCCGGGGTGCCTACAATGTCCACAACGCACCCAGCAAAGGCGCACTGTGATTGGGAAGAAAAGTTGGGAAAGTGGGCAAAAGTCCCGAATTTGGTCCAAAATCACACCAGGTTCGAGTCCCACAAGTCCCGCCGCGTTCCACCAGGGTTCCGGGGTGCCTACAATGTCCACAACTCACCCAGCAAAGGCGCACTGTGATTGGGAAGAAAAGTTGGGAAAGTGGGCAAAAGTCCCGAATTTGGTCCAAAATCACACCCAGGTTCGAGTCCCACAAGTCCCGCCGCGTTCCACCAGGGTTCCGGGGCGCCTACAATGTCCACAACGCACCCAGCAAAGGCGCACTGTGATTGGGAAGAAAAGTTGGGAAAGTGGGCAAAAGTCCCGAATTTGGTCCAAAATCACACCCAGGTTCGAGTCCCACAAGTCCCGCCGCGTTCCACCAGGGTTGCGGGGTGCCTGACATGTCCACGACGCACCAGCAAAGGCGCACTGTGATTGGGAAGAAAAGTTGGGAAAGTGGGCAAAAGTCCCGAATTTGGTCCAAAATCACACCCAGGTTCGAGTCCCACAAGTCCCGCCGCGTTCCACCAGGGTTCCGGGGTGCCTACAATGTCCACGACGCACCCAGCAAAGGCGCACTGTGATTGGGAAGAAAAGTTGGGAAAGTGGGCAAAAGTCCCGAATTTGGTCCAAAATCACACCCAGGTTCGAGTCCCACAAGTCCCGCCGCGTTCCACCAGTGTCTCGGGGTGCCTACAATGTCCACAACGCACCCAGCAAAGGCGCACTGTGATTGGGAAGAAAAGTTGGGAAAGTGGGCAAAAGTCCCGAATTTGGGCCAAAATTATGCCCGGGTTGGAGTACCACGAGTCCGGCCGCGTTCCACACCGGTGTCCCGGGGGTGCCTGGCATGTCCACAACGCACCCAGCAAAGGCGCACTGTGATTGGGAAGAAAAGTTGGGAAAGTGGGCAAAAGTCCCGAATTTGATCCAATATTATGCCCGGGTTGGAGTACCACGAGTCCGGCCGCGTTCCACCCGGTGTCCCGGGGGTGCCTGCCATGTCCACAACTTACCCAGCAAAGGCGCACTGTGATTCAGAAGAAAAGTTGGGAAAGTGGGGAAAAAAAGGACCGGGAAATATCCAAAATTATGCCCGGGTTGGAGTACCACGAGGTCCGGCCGCGTTCCACCGGTGTCCCGGGGGTGCCTGGCACGTCCACAACTTACCCAGCAAAGGCGCACTGTCAGTGGGGAAGACCAAACATGTCTCGGAAAATTTTTTCCAAGTACCTTAACGAGAGAGGCTAAAAAGCACCTGTTTTTACCTTCTCTCGTTGTTGTACTTAGAAAAAAAACGAGAAAAAAAAAAATCTGGGTTTTTTTCTAAGTACCTTAACGAGAGAGGCTAAAAAAAACCAATTTTTACCTTCTCTCGTTGTTGTACTTAGAAAAAAAACGAGAAAAAAAAATTTTCCCCATTCATTTCAATGGGAGTTCATTTTTTTTTTGGGATTTTTTCTAAGTACCTTAACGAGAGAGGCTTAATTTTTCACCTACTTTTTACCTTCTCTCGATTTTTCGTTTTTTACCTGGTCGACCAAAACACCTCCATCTCGTTACTATGTGCACCATGTCTGACAGGCTGAAATCACAGGGAACGCGTCCGAGTCAAAGTGAGCTATTTTCGGACACAAATATGGTGTTTTTCCCCTCTATCCTCTGGTTCTTTTTTCAAACTGATCTTCCAGCATCTGAGCGACAGGGGCTCATGCAGACACCTGTGTCCGCCCGAGGGGCGCCTTCCCGGACACATATATGGTGCTTCCCCCCTCTTTACCCCGGTCCTTTTTCAAACTGATCTTCCAGCATCTGAGCGACAGGGGCTCATGCAGACACCTGTGTCCGCCCGAGGGGCGCCTTCCCGGACACATATATGGTGCTTCCCCCCTCTTTACCCCGGTCCTTTTTCAAACTGATCTTCCAGCATCTGAGCGACAGGGGCTCATGCAGACACCTGTGTCCGCCCGAGGGGCGCCTTCCCGGACACATATATGGTGCTTCCCCCCTCTTTACCCCGGTCCTTTTTCAAACTGATCTTCCAGCATCTGAGCGACAGGGGCTCATGCAGACACCTGTGTCCGCCCGAGGGGCGCCTTCCCGGACACATATATGGTGCTTCCCCCCTCTTTACCCCGGTCCTTTTTCAAACTGATCTTCCAGCATCTGAGCGACAGGGGCTCATGCAGACACCTGTGTCCGCCCGAGGGGCGCCTTCCCGGACACATATATGGTGCTTTCCCCCTCTTTACCCCGGTCCTTTTTCAAACTGCTCTTCCAGCTTCTGAGCGACAGGGGCTCATGCAGACACCTGTGTCCGCCTAAGGGGCGCTATCTCGGACACATTTTCAACTTTTCCCGCATGAATGAAATCCTGGAACTGATTCCACCCAGGTACTTAGGGCTTCCAGGGCTTGAGCGACAGGGGCTCTGTCCGGAGCGTGTGTCCGCCTAGGGGCGCTGTCCCGGACACATTTTCAACTTTTCCCGCATGAATGAAATCCTGGAACTGATTCCACCCAGGTACTTAGGGCTTCCAGGGCTTGAGCGACAGGGCTCTGTCCGGAGCGTGTGTCCGCCTAGGGGGCGCTGTCTCGGACACATTTTCAACTTTTCCCGCATGGATGAAATCCTGGAACTGATTCCACCCAGGTACTTAGGGCTTCCAGGGCTTGAGCGACAGGGGCTCTGTCCGGAGCGTGTGTCCGCCTAGAGGGCGCTGTCTCGGACACATTTTCAACTTTTCCCGCATGATGAAATCCTGGAACTGATTCCACCCAGGTACTTAGGGCTTCCAGGGCTTGAGCGACAGGGGCTCTGTCCGGAGCGTGTGTCCGCCTAGGGGGCGCTGTCTCGGACACATTTTCAACTTTTCCCGCATGAATGAAATCCTGGAACTGATTCCACCCAGGTACTTAGGGCTTCCAGGGCTTGAGCGACAGGGGCTCTGTCCGGAGCGTGTGTCCGCCTAGAGGGCGCTGTCTCGGACACATTTTCAACTTTTCCCGCATGAATGAAATCCTGGAACTGATTCCACCCAGGTACTTAGGGGCTTCCAGGGCTTGAGCGACAGGGGCTCTGTCCGGAGCGTGTGTCCGCCTAGGGGGGCGCTGTCTCGGACACATTTTCAACTTTTCCCGCATGGATGAAATCCTGGAACTGATTCCACCCAGGTACTTAGGACTTCCAGGGCTTGAGCGACAGGGGCTCTGTCCGGAGCGTGTGTCCGCCTAGGGGGCGCTGTCTCGGACACATTTTCAACTTTTCCCGCATGAACGAAATCCTGGAACTGATTCCACCCAGGTACTTGGTGCTTCCAGGGCTCGAGCGACAGGGGCTCGGTCCGGAGCGCGCGTCCGCCTAGGGGGCGCTGTCTCGGACACATTTTCAACTTTTCCCGTATGAATGAAATCCTGGACCTCCGTCCAGGTACTCGGGGCTTCCCAGGACTTGAGCGACAGGGGCTCGGACCTGGAAAAGCCCCGGCCCACTTCCCCTTTCCCCTCTAACCCTCTGGTAAACACGACTTGCCACGGAGCGGCCCTCACCGGCCGCGTCAGCCGGTTACCCAGGTGGGGGATTCCTCCGGCCCTGCAGGTCTGCCTCTATTGCCGCCCGGCAAGCCCGATTTGAAGCGAGATCGAGACGACCCGTCTGCCCTAGTTGTCCTACATCGGACCCGCTCCGGCTCGGCCCCAGCGTCCCTTCGCGCATATGCCATCCGGGCCCA
>NW_027316735.1:27500-38620 GCF_033978685.3 Nerophis lumbriciformis | reverse complement strand
CCCCGGAACCCTGGTGGAACGCGGCGGGACTTGTGGGACTCGAACCTGGGTGTGATTTTGGACCAAATTCGGGACTTTTGCCCACTTTCCCAACTTTTCTTCCCAATCACAGTGCGCCTTTGCTGGGTGCGTCGTGGACATTGTAGGCACCCCGGAACCCTGGTGGAACGCGGCGGGACTTGTGGGACTCGAACCTGGGTGTGATTTTGGACCAAATTCGGGACTTTTGCCCACTTTCCCAACTTTTCTTCCCAATCACAGTGCGCCTTTGCTGGGTGCGTTGTGGACATTGTAGGCGCCCCGAGACACTGGTGGAACGCGGCGGGACTTGTGGGACTCGAACCTGGGTGTGATTTTGGACCAAATTCGGGACTTTTGCCCACTTTCCCAACTTTTCTTCCCAATCACAGTGCGCCTTTGCTGGGTGCGTCGTGGACATTGTAGGCACCCCGGAACCCTGGTGGAACGCGGCGGGACTTGTGGGACTCGAACCTGGGTGTGATTTTGGACCAAATTCGGGACTTTTGCCCACTTTCCCAACTTTTCTTCCCAATCACAGTGCGCCTTTGCTGGGTGCGTCGTGGACATTGTAGGCACCCCGAGACACTGGTGGAACGCGGCGGGACTTGTGGGACTCGAACCTGGGTGTGATTTTGGACCAAATTCGGGACTTTTGCCCACTTTCCCAACTTTTCTTCCCAATCACAGTGCGCCTTTGCTGGGTGCGTCGTGGACATTGTAGGCACCCCGGAACCCTGGTGGAACGCGGCGGGACTTGTGGGACTCGAACCTGGGTGTGATTTTGGACCAAATTCGGGACTTTTGCCCACTTTCCCAACTTTTCTTCCCAATCACAGTGCGCCTTTGCTGGGTGCGTCGTGGACATTGTAGGCACCCCGAGACACTGGTGGAACGCGGCGGGACTTGTGGGACTCGAACCTGGGTGTGATTTTGGACCAAATTCGGGACTTTTGCCCACTTTCCCAACTTTTCTTCCCAATCACAGTGCGCCTTTGCTGGGTGCGTTGTGGACATTGTAGGCACCCCGGAACCCTGGTGGAACGCGGCGGGACTTGTGGGACTCGAACCTGGGTGTGATTTTGGACCAAATTCGGGACTTTTGCCCACTTTCCCAACTTTTCTTCCCAATCACAGTGCGCCTTTGCTGGGTGCGTGGTGGACATTGTAGGCACCCCGGAACCCTGGTGGAACGCGGCGGGACTTGTGGGACTCGAACCTGGGTGTGATTTTGGACCAAATTCGGGACTTTTGCCCACTTTCCCAACTTTTCTTCCCAATCACAGTGCACCTTTGCTGGGTAAGTTGTGGACATTGTAGGCACCCCGAGACACTGGTGGAACGCGGCGGGACTTGTGGGACTCGAACCTGGGTGTGATTTTTGGATCAAATTCGGGACTTTTGCCCACTTTCCCAACTTTTCTTCCCAATCACAGTGCGCCTTTGCTGGGTGCGTGGTGGACATTGTAGGCACCCCGGAACCCTGGTGGAACGCGGCGGGACTTGTGGGACTCGAACCTGGGTGTGATTTTGGACCAAATTCGGGACTTTTGCCCACTTTCCCAACTTTTCTTCCCAATCACAGTGCGCCTTTGCTGGGTAAGTTGTGGACATTGTAGGCACCCCGAGACACTGGTGGAACGCGGCGGGACTTGTGGGACTCGAACCTGGGTGTGATTTTTGATCATTTCGTGGACTTTTGCTATGCATGCCTTCTCCCCGCTAGTTTGATGTGTGCTGCTGCAAAAGTTCCAAGAGGGCGTCTTTGCCCCCCTCCAAACTCCCTCTCTTTGTTTATAGTGCATATTTTCTGCTGGATCTACTCTCTATTTACTCCAAGGAAAAAAACTAGCCGGTCGCGGCAAATTTTTACAATCGGTCGCCAAACTACGGCACGAGGGCCGAACGCGGTACGCCGGCGTCCAAGATACGGCCCGGGGATTTTTTTGATTTTTTGGGCTTTTTTTGATTTTTTTGGACATGTTGGGCATCCCAGGACTCGGGTGCGACTGCAGGACGTGTGGGGCTCTAACCTGGGTGTGGTTTTTGGTCATTTTCCGGACTTTTGCCCACTTTTCCAACTTTTCTTCCCAATCACAGTGCGCCTTTGCTGGGTGCGTCGTGGACATGTCAGGCACCCCGGAACCCTGGTGGAACGCGGCGGGACTTGTGGGACTCAAACCTGGGTGTGATTTTGGATCAAATTCGGGACTTTTGCCCACTTTCCCAACTTTTCTTCCCAATCACAGTGCACCTTTGCTGGGTAAGTTGTGGACATTGTAGGCACCCCGGAACCCTGGTGGAACGCGGCGGGACTTGTGGGACTCGAACCTGGGTGTGATTTTGGACCAAATTCGGGACTTTTGCCCACTTTCCCAACTTTTCTTCCCAATCACAGTGCGCCTTTGCTGGGTGCGTTGTGGACATTGTAGGCACCCCGGAACCCTGGTGGAACGCGGCGGGACTTGTGGGACTCGAACCTGGGTGTGATTTTGGACCAAATTCGGGACTTTTGCCCACTTTCCCAACTTTTCTTCCCAATCACAGTGCGCCTTTGCTGGGTGCGTTGTGGACATTGTAGGCACCCCGAGACACTGGTGGAACGCGGCGGGACTTGTGGGACTCGAACCTGGGTGTGATTTTGGACCAAATTCGGGACTTTTGCCCACTTTCCCAACTTTTCTTCCCAATCACAGTGCGCCTTTGCTGGGTGCGTCGTGGACATGTCAGGCACCCCGGAACCCTGGTGGAACGCGGCGGGACTTGTGGGACTCGAACCTGGGTGTGATTTTGGACCAAATTCGGGACTTTTGCCCACTTTCCCAACTTTTCTTGCCCACTCACAGTGCGCCTTTGCTGGGTAAGTTGTGGACATTGTAGGCACCCCGGAACCCTGGTGGAACGCGGCGGGACTTGTGGGACTCGAACCTGGGTGTGATTTTGGACCAAATTCGGGACTTTTGCCCACTTTCCCAACTTTTCTTCCCAATCACAGTGCGCCTTTGCTGGGTAAGTTGTGGACATTGTAGGCACCCCGAGACACTGGTGGAACGCGGCGGGACTTGTGGGACTCGAACCTGGGTGTGATTTTGGACCAAATTCGGGACTTTTGCCCACTTTCCCAACTTTTCTTCCCAATCACAGTGCGCCTTTGCTGGGTGCGTCTTAGGCATTGTAGGCACCCCGGAACACTGGTGGAACGCGGCGGGACTTGTGGGACTCGAACCTGGGTGTGATTTTGGACCAAATTCGGGACTTTTGCCCACTTTCCCAACTTTTCTTCCCAATCACAGTGCGCCTTTGCTGGGTGCGTTGTGGACATTGTAGGCACCCCGAGACCCTGGTGGAACGCGGCGGGACTTGTGGGACTCGAACCTGGGTGTGATTTTGGCCCAAATTCGGGACTTTTGCCCACTTTCCCAACTTTTCTTCCCAATCACAGTGCGCCTTTGCTGGGTGCGTTGTGGACATTGTAGGCACCCCGGAACCCTGGTGGAACGCGGCGGGACTTGTGGGACTCGAACCTGGGTGTGATTTTGGACCAAATTCGGGACTTTTGCCCACTTTCCCAACTTTTCTTCCCAATCACAGTGCGCCTTTGCTGGGTGCGTTGTGGACATTGTAGGCACCCCGGAACCCTGGTGGAACGCGGCGGGACTTGTGGGACTCGAACCTGGGTGTGATTTTGGACCAAATTCGGGACTTTTGCCCACTTTCCCAACTTTTCTTCCCAATCACAGTGCGCCTTTGCTGGGTGCGTTGTGGACATTGTAGGCACCCCGGAACCCTGGTGGAACGCGGCGGGACTTGTGGGACTCGAACCTGGGTGTGATTTTGGACCAAATTCGGGACTTTTGCCCACTTTCCCAACTTTTCTTCCCAATCACAGTGCACCTTTGCTGGGTAAGTTGTGGACATGCCAGGCACCCCCGAGACACTGGTGGAACGCGGCGGGACTTGTGGGACTCGAACCTGGGTGTGATTTTGAATCAAATTCGGGACTTTTGCCCACTTTCCCAACTTTTCTTCCCAATCACAGTGCGCCTTTGCTGGGTGCGTTGTGGACATTGTAGGCACCCCGAGACCCTGGTGGAACGCGGCGGGACTTGTGGGACTCGAACCTGGGTGTGATTTTGGCCCAAATTCGGGACTTTTGCCCACTTTCCCAACTTTTCTTCCCAATCACAGTGCGCCTTTGCTGGGTGCGTTGTGGACATTGTAGGCACCCCGAGACACTGGTGGAACGCGGCGGGACTTGTGGGACTCGAACCTGGGTGTGATTTTGGACCAAATTCGGGACTTTTGCCCACTTTCCCAACTTTTCTTCCCAATCACAGTGCGCCTTTGCTGGGTAAGTTGTGGACATTGTAGGCACCCCGGCACTCTGGTGGAACGCGGCGGGACTTGTGGGACTCGAACCTGGGTGTGATTTTGGACCAAATTCGGGACTTTTGCCCACTTTCCCAACTTTTCTTCCCAATCACAGTGCGCCTTTGCTGGGTGCGTTGTGGACATTGTAGGCACCCCGGAACCCTGGTGGAACGCGGCGGGACTTGTGGGACTCGAACCTGGGTGTGATTTTGGACCAAATTCGGGACTTTTGCCCACTTTCCCAACTTTTCTTCCCAATCACAGTGCGCCTTTGCTGGGTGCGTTGTGGACATTGTAGGCACCCCGGAACCCTGGTGGAACGCGGCGGGACTTGTGGGACTCGAACCTGGGTGTGATTTTGGACCAAATTCGGGACTTTTGCCCACTTTCCCAACTTTTCTTCCCAATCACAGTGCGCCTTTGCTGGGTGCGTCGTGGACATTGTAGGCACCCCGGAACCCTGGTGGAACGCGGCGGGACTTGTGGGACTCGAACCTGGGTGTGATTTTGGACCAAATTCGGGACTTTTGCCCACTTTCCCAACTTTTCTTCCCAATCACAGTGCGCCTTTGCTGGGTAAGTTGTGGACATGCCAGGCACCCCCGGGACACCGGTGGAACGCGGCGGGACTTGTGGGACTCGAACCTGGGTGTGATTTTGGACCAAATTCGGGACTTTTGCCCACTTTCCCAACTTTTCTTCCCAATCACAGTGCGCCTTTGCTGGGTAAGTTGTGGACATTGTAGGCACCCCGGAACCCTGGTGGAACGCGGCGGGACTTGTGGGACTCGAACCTGGGTGTGATTTTGGACCAAATTCGGGACTTTTGCCCACTTTCCCAACTTTTCTTCCCAATCACAGTGCGCCTTTGCTGGGTAAGTTGTGGACATGTCAGGCACCCCGGAACACTGGAGGAACGCGGCGGGACTTGTGGGACTCGAACCTGGGTGTGATTTTGGACCAAATTCGGGACTTTTGCCCACTTTCCCAACTTTTCTTCCCAATCACAGTGCACCTTTGCTGGGTGCGTCGTGGACATTGTAGGCACCCCGGAACCCTGGTGGAACGCGGCGGGACTTGTGGGACTCGAACCTGGGTGTGATTTTGGATTAAATCCGGGACTTTTGCCCACTTTCCCAACTTTTCTTCCCAATCACAGTGCGCCTTTGCTGGGTAAGTTGTGGACATGTCAGGCACCCCGGAACACTGGTGGAACGCGGCGGGACTTGTGGGACTCGAACCTGGGTGTGATTTTGGATAAAATCCGGGACTTTTGCCCACTTTCCCAACTTTTCTTCCCAATCACAGTGCGCCTTTGCTGGGTGCGTTGTGGACATTGTAGGCGCCCCGGAACCCTGGTGGAACGCGGCGGGACTTGTGGGACTCGAACCTGGGTGTGATTTTGGACCAAATTCGGGACTTTTGCCCACTTTCCCAACTTTTCTTCCCAATCACAGTGCACCTTTGCTGGGTAAGTTGTGGACATTGTAGGCACCCCGGCACTCTGATGGAACGCGGCGGGACTTGTGGGACTCGAACCTGGGTGTGATTTTGGACCAAATTCGGGACTTTTGCCCACTTTCCCAACTTTTCTTCCCAATCACAGTGCGCCTTTGCTGGGTGCGTTGTGGACATTGTAGGCACCCCGGAACCCTGGTGGAACGCTGCGGGACTTGTGGGACTCGAACCTGGGTGTGATTTTTGGACCAAATTCGGGACTTTTGCCCACTTTCCCAACTTTTCTTCCCAATCACAGTGCGCCTTTGCTGGGTGCGTCGTGGACATTGTAGGCACCCCGAGACACTGGTGGAACGCGGCGGGACTTGTGGGACTCGAACCTGGGTGTGATTTTGGACCAAATTCGGGACTTTTGCCCACTTTCCCAACTTTTCTTCCCAATCACAGTGCGCCTTTGCTGGGTGCGTTGTGGACATTGTAGGCACCCCGGAACCCTGGTGGAACGCGGCGGGACTTGTGGGACTCGAACCTGGGTGTGATTTTGGACCAAATTCGGGACTTTTGCCCACTTTCCCAACTTTTCTTCCCAATCACAGTGCGCCTTTGCTGGGTGCGTGGTGGACATTGTAGGCACCCCGGAACCCTGGTGGAACGCGGCGGGACTTGTGGGACTCGAACCTGGGTGTGATTTTGGACCAAATTCGGGACTTTTGCCCACTTTCCCAACTTTTCTTCCCAATCACAGTGCACCTTTGCTGGGTAAGTTGTGGACATTGTAGGCACCCCGAGACACTGGTGGAACGCGGCGGGACTTGTGGGACTCGAACCTGGGTGTGATTTTTGGATCAAATTCGGGACTTTTGCCCACTTTCCCAACTTTTCTTCCCAATCACAGTGCGCCTTTGCTGGGTGCGTGGTGGACATTGTAGGCACCCCGGAACCCTGGTGGAACGCGGCGGGACTTGTGGGACTCGAACCTGGGTGTGATTTTGGACCAAATTCGGGACTTTTGCCCACTTTCCCAACTTTTCTTCCCAATCACAGTGCACCTTTGCTGGGTAAGTTGTGGACATTGTAGGCACCCCGAGACACTGGTGGAACGCGGCGGGACTTGTGGGACTCGAACCTGGGTGTGATTTTTGGATCAAATTCGGGACTTTTGCCCACTTTCCCAACTTTTCTTCCCAATCACAGTGCACCTTTGCTGGGTAAGTTGTGGACATTGTAGGCACCCCGAGACACTGGTGGAACGCGGCGGGACTTGTGGGACTCGAACCTGGGTGTGATGCCTTTGCTGGGTGCGTTGTGGACATTGTAGGCACCCCGGAACCCTGGTGGAACGCGGCGGGACTTGTGGGACTCGAACCTGGGTGTGATTTTGGACCAAATTCGGGACTTTTGCCCACTTTCCCAACTTTTCTTCCCAATCACAGTGCGCCTTTGCTGGGTAAGTTGTGGACATTGTAGGCACCCCGAGACACTGGTGGAACGCGGCGGGACTTGTGGGACTCGAACCTGGGTGTGATTTTTGATCATTTCGTGGACTTTTGCTATGCATGCCTTCTCCCCGCTAGTTTGATGTGTGCTGCTGCAAAAGTTCCAAGAGGGCGTCTTTGCCCCCCTCCAAACTCCCTCTCTTTGTTTATAGTGCATATTTTCTGCTGGATCTACTCTCTATTTACTCCAAGGAAAAAAACTAGCCGGTCGCGGCAAATTTTTACAATCGGTCGCCAAACTACGGCACGAGGGCCGAACGCGGTACGCCGGCGTCCAAGATACGGCCCGGGGATTTTTTTGATTTTTTGGGCTTTTTTTGATTTTTTTGGACATGTTGGGCATCCCAGGACTCGGGTGCGACTGCAGGACGTGTGGGGCTCTAACCTGGGTGTGGTTTTTGGTCATTTTCCGGACTTTTGCCCACTTTTCCAACTTTTCTTCCCAATCACAGTGCGCCTTTGCTGGGTGCGTCGTGGACATGTCAGGCACCCCGGAACCCTGGTGGAACGCGGCGGGACTTGTGGGACTCAAACCTGGGTGTGATTTTGGATCAAATTCGGGACTTTTGCCCACTTTCCCAACTTTTCTTCCCAATCACAGTGCACCTTTGCTGGGTAAGTTGTGGACATTGTAGGCACCCCGGAACCCTGGTGGAACGCGGCGGGACTTGTGGGACTCGAACCTGGGTGTGATTTTGGACCAAATTCGGGACTTTTGCCCACTTTCCCAACTTTTCTTCCCAATCACAGTGCGCCTTTGCTGGGTGCGTTGTGGACATTGTAGGCACCCCGGAACCCTGGTGGAACGCGGCGGGACTTGTGGGACTCGAACCTGGGTGTGATTTTGGACCAAATTCGGGACTTTTGCCCACTTTCCCAACTTTTCTTCCCAATCACAGTGCGCCTTTGCTGGGTGCGTCGTGGACATTGTAGGCACCCCGGAACCCTGGTGGAACGCGGCGGGACTTGTGGGACTCGAACCTGGGTGTGATTTTGGACAAAATTCGGGACTTTTGCCCACTTTCCCAACTTTTCTTCCCAATCACAGTGCGCCTTTGCTGGGTAAGTTGTGGACATTGTAGGCACCCCCGGGACACCGGTGGAACGCGGCGGGACTTGTGGGACTCGAACCTGGGTGTGATTTTGGACCAAATTCGGGACTTTTGCCCACTTTCCCAACTTTTCTTCCCAATCACAGTGCGCCTTTGCTGGGTGCGTCGTGGACATTGTAGGCACCCCGGAACCCTGGTGGAACGCGGCGGGACTTGTGGGACTCGAACCTGGGTGTGATTTTGGACCAAATTCGGGACTTTTGCCCACTTTCCCAACTTTTCTTCCCAATCACAGTGCGCCTTTGCTGGGTAAGTTGTGGACATTGTAGGCACCCCGAGACACTGGTGGAACGCGGCGGGACTTGTGGGACTCGAACCTGGGTGTGATTTTGGACCAAATTCGGGACTTTTGCCCACTTTCCCAACTTTTCTTCCCAATCACAGTGCGCCTTTGCTGGGTGCGTTGTGGACATTGTAGGCACCCCGAGACACTGGTGGAACGCGGCGGGACTTGTGGGACTCGAACCTGGGTGTGATTTTGGACCAAATTCGGGACTTTTGCCCACTTTCCCAACTTTTCTTCCCAATCACAGTGCGCCTTTGCTGGGTAAGTTGTGGACATTGTAGGCACCCCGGAACCCTGGTGGAACGCGGCGGGACTTGTGGGACTCGAACCTGGGTGTGATTTTGGACCAAATTCGGGACTTTTGCCCACTTTCCCAACTTTTCTTCCCAATCACAGTGCACCTTTGCTGGGTGCGTCGTGGACATGTCAGGCACCCCGGAACCCTGGTGGAACGCGGCGGGACTTGTGGGACTCGAACCTGGGTGTGATGCCTTTGCTGGGTGCGTTGTGGACATTGTAGGCACCCCGAGACACTGGTGGAACGCGGCGGGACTTGTGGGACTCGAACCTGGGTATAATTTTGGATAAAATTCGGGACTTTTGCCCACTTTCCCAACTTTTCTTCCCAATCACAGTGCGCCTTTGCTGGGTGCGTCGTGGACATGTCAGGCACCCCGGAACCCTGGTGGAACGCGGCGGGACTTGTGGGACTCGAACCTGGGTGTGATGCCTTTGCTGGGTGCGTTGTGGACATTGTAGGCACCCCGAGACACTGGTGGAACGCGGCGGGACTTGTGGGACTCGAACCTGGGTATAATTTTGGATAAAATTCGGGACTTTTGCCCACTTTCCCAACTTTTCTTCCCAATCACAGTGCGCCTTTGCTGGGTGCGTCGTGGACATGTCAGGCACCCCGGAACCCTGGTGGAACGCGGCGGGACTTGTGGGACTCGAACCTGGGTGTGATTTTGGATCATTTCGTGGCCTTTTGCTATGCATGCCTTCTCCCCGCTAGTTTGATGTGTGCTGCTGCAAAAGTTCCAAGAGGGCGTTTTTGCCCCCCTCCAAACCCCCTCTCTTTGTTTATAGTGCATATTTTCTGCTGGATCTACTCTCTATTTACTCCAAGGAAAAAAACTAGCCGTTCGCGGCAAATTTTTACAATCGGTCGCCAAACTACGGCACGAGGGCCGAACGCGGTACGCCGGCGTCCAAGATACGGCCCGGGGATTTTTTTGATTTTTTGGGCTTTTTTTTGATTTTTTTGGACATGTTGGGCATCCCAGGACTCGGGTGCGACTGCAGGACGTGTGGGGCTCTAACCTGGGTGTGGTTTTTGGTCATTTTCCGGAATTTTGCCCACTTTCCCAACTTTTCTTCCCAATCACAGTGCGCCTTTGCTGGGTGCGTTTTGGGCATGCGGGGGGCACCTCGGACTCGGGTGGGACGCGGCGGGACTTGTGGCACTCGTACCTGGGTGTGATTTTTGATCATTTTGTGGACTTTTCCCCAGACACTCTCCACTTGTCTACCCCACTTCCCCTGTGACTTTGCTGGGGGGGCGTTTCCCCGCTGTCCTTTGTAGTGTAAGGGTTACTTTTCTTTTTTTTCTGTCTGAAAATAGGGCCCCAAAAGGCCTCACACTCCCCGGGAAGACCTGATGGACGCCTCGGCGTCACTGAAACAGGCCAATCTGTCTGAAAATATGGCCCACGAAAGGCCTCACATTCCCCGGGAAGACCTGATGGACGCCCCGGCGTCACCGAAATACGGCAAACTGTCTGAAAATAGGGGCTCCAAGGGTTCCCCACTCTTTCTGGCCCACAAAAGGCCTCTCATTCCCCGGGAACACCTGTAGGACTCCCCGGCGTCAAGGAAATACGCCAAACCGTCTGAAAATAGAGGCCCAAAAGAACTGGAAATAATGTGTTTAATTTGGGGGGTGATGTCTATAATTATGGGGGTGCATTGGAGGCGGGAGTCCACTGGAGGGCTCCACACCGTCTGAATATAGGGCCCCAAAAGGCCTGGAATTAATGTATTTAATTTGGGGGGTGCATTTGCAGCGGGAGTCCACCGGAGGGCTCCATTTCCCCACTCTTTTGTTGACATATGGCCACAAAAGGCCTCTCATTCCCCGGGAAGACCTGATGGACGCCCCGGCGTCACCGAAATAAGCCAAACTGTCTGAAAATAGGGGCTCCAAGGGTTCCCCACTCTTTCTGGCCCACAAAAGGCCTCTCATTCCCCGGGAACACCTGTAGGACTCCCCGGCGTCAAGGAAATCCGCCAAACTGTCTGAAAATAGGGCCCCAAAAGAACTGGAAATGATGCCTTTAATTTGGGGGGTGATGTCTTTAATTTGGGGGGTGCATTGGA
>NW_027316735.1:0-15000 GCF_033978685.3 Nerophis lumbriciformis | reverse complement strand
AAATGTGTCCGAGACAGCGCCCCCTAGGCGGACACACGCTCCGGACAGAGCCCCTGTCGCTCAAGCCCTGGAAGCCCTAAGTACCTGGGTGGAATCAGTTCCAGGATTTCATTCATGCGGGAAAAGTTGAAAATGTGTCCGAGATAGCGCCCCTTAGGCGGACACAGGTGTCTGCATGAGCCCCTGTCGCTCAGAAGCTGGAAGAGCAGTTTGAAAAAGGACCGGGGTAAAGAGGAGGAAAGCACCATATATGTGTCCGGGAAGGCGCCCCTCGGGCGGACACAGGTGTCTGCATGAGCCCCTGTCGCTCAGATGCTGGAAGATCAGTTTGAAAAAGGACCGGGGTAAAGAGGGGGGAAGCACCATATATGTGTCCGGGAAGGCGCCCCTCGGGCGGACACAGGTGTCTGCATGAGCCCCTGTCGCTCAGATGCTGGAAGATCAGTTTGAAAAAGGACCGGGGTAAAGAGGGGGGAAGCACCATATATGTGTCCGGGAAGGCGCCCCTCGGGCGGACACAGGTGTCTGCATGAGCCCCTGTCGCTCAGATGCTGGAAGATCAGTTTGAAAAAAGAACCAGAGGATAGAGGGGGAAAACACCATATTTGTGTCCGAAAATAGCTCACTTTGACTCGGACGCGTTCCCTGTGATTTCAGCCTGTCAGACATGGTGCACATAGTAACGAGATGGAGGTGTTTTGGTCGACCAGGTAAAAAACGAAAAATCGAGAGAAGGTAAAAAGTAGGTGAAAAATTAAGCCTCTCTCGTTAAGGTACTTAGAAAAAATCCCAAAAAAAAAATGAACTCCCATTGAAATGAATGGGGAAAAATTTTTTTCTCGTTTTTTTTCTAAGTACAACAACGAGAGAAGGTAAAAAATGGTTTTTTTTAGCCTCTCTCGTTAAGGTACTTAGAAAAAAACCCAGATTTTTTATTTTCTCGTTTTTTTTCTAAGTACAACAACGAGAGAAGGTAAAAACAGGTGCTTTTTAGCCTCTCTCGTTAAGGTACTTGGAAAAAATCCGAGACATGTTTGGTCTTCCCCACTGACAGTGCGCCTTTGCTGGGTAAGTTGTGGACGTGCCAGGCACCCCCGGGACACCGGTGGAACGCGGCCGGACTCGTGGTACTCCAACCCGGGCATAATTTTGGATATTTTCCGGTCCTTTTTTTCCCCACTTTCCCAACTTTTCTTCTGAATCACAGTGCGCCTTTGCTGGGCAAGTTGTGGACATGGCAGGCACCCCCGGGACACCGGTGGAACGCGGCCGGACTCGTGGTACTCCAACCCGGGCATAATTTTGGATCAAATTCGGGACTTTTGCCCACTTTCCCAACTTTTCTTCCCAATCACAGTGCGCCTTTGCTGGGTGCGTTGTGGACATGCCAGGCACCCCCGGGACACCGGTGGAACGCGGCCGGACTCGTGGTACTCCAACCCGGGCATAATTTTGGATCAAATTCGGGACTTTTGCCCACTTTCCCAACTTTTCTTCCCAATCACAGTGCGCCTTTGCTGGGTAAGTTGTGGACATGGCAGGCACCCCCGGGACACCGGTGGAACGCGGCCGGACTCGTGGTACTCCAACCCGGGCATAATTTTGGATCAAATTCGGGACTTTTGCCCACTTTCCCAACTTTTCTTCCCAATCACAGTGCGCCTTTGCTGGGTAAGTTGTGGACATGCCAGGCACCCCCGGGACACCGGTGGAACGCGGCCGGACTCGTGGTACTCCAACCCGGGCATAATTTTGGATCAAATTCGGGACTTTTGCCCACTTTCCCAACTTTTCTTCCCAATCACAGTGCGCCTTTGCTGGGTGCGTCGTGGACATTGTAGGCACCCCGGAACCCTGGTGGAACGCGGCGGGACTTGTGGGACTCGAACCTGGGTGTGATTTTGGACCAAATTCGGGACTTTTGCCCACTTTCCCAACTTTTCTTCCCAATCACAGTGCGCCTTTGCTGGGTGCGTTGTGGACATTGTAGGCACCCCGGAACCCTGGTGGAACGCGGCGGGACTTGTGGGACTCGAACCTGGGTGTGATTTTGGACCAAATTCGGGACTTTTGCCCACTTTCCCAACTTTTCTTCCCAATCACAGTGCGCCTTTGCTGGGTGCGTTGTGGACATTGTAGGCGCCCCGAGACACTGGTGGAACGCGGCGGGACTTGTGGGACTCGAACCTGGGTGTGATTTTGGACCAAATTCGGGACTTTTGCCCACTTTCCCAACTTTTCTTCCCAATCACAGTGCGCCTTTGCTGGGTGCGTCGTGGACATTGTAGGCACCCCGGAACCCTGGTGGAACGCGGCGGGACTTGTGGGACTCGAACCTGGGTGTGATTTTGGACCAAATTCGGGAATTTTGCCCACTTTCCCAACTTTTCTTCCCAATCACAGTGCGCCTTTGCTGGGTGCGTTGTGGACATTGTAGGCACCCCGAGACACTGGTGGAACGCGGCGGGACTTGTGGGACTCGAACCTGGGTGTGATTTTGGACCAAATTCGGGACTTTTGCCCACTTTCCCAACTTTTCTTCCCAATCACAGTGCGCCTTTGCTGGGTGCGTTGTGGACATTGTAGGCGCCCCGAGACACTGGTGGAACGCGGCGGGACTTGTGGGACTCGAACCTGGGTGTGATTTTGGACCAAATTCGGGACTTTTGCCCACTTTCCCAACTTTTCTTCCCAATCACAGTGCGCCTTTGCTGGGTGCGTCGTGGACATTGTAGGCACCCCGGAACCCTGGTGGAACGCGGCGGGACTTGTGGGACTCGAACCTGGGTGTGATTTTGGACCAAATTCGGGAATTTTGCCCACTTTCCCAACTTTTCTTCCCAATCACAGTGCGCCTTTGCTGGGTGCGTTGTGGACATTGTAGGCACCCCGAGACACTGGTGGAACGCGGCGGGACTTGTGGGACTCGAACCTGGGTGTGATTTTGGACCAAATTCGGGACTTTTGCCCACTTTCCCAACTTTTCTTCCCAATCACAGTGCGCCTTTGCTGGGTGCGTTGTGGACATTGTAGGCACCCCGGAACCCTGGTGGAACGCGGCGGGACTTGTGGGACTCGAACCTGGGTGTGATTTTGGACCAAATTCGGGACTTTTGCCCACTTTCCCAACTTTTCTTCCCAATCACAGTGCGCCTTTGCTGGGTGCGTTGTGGACATTGTAGGCGCCCCGAGACACTGGTGGAACGCGGCGGGACTTGTGGGACTCGAACCTGGGTGTGATTTTGGACCAAATTCGGGACTTTTGCCCACTTTCCCAACTTTTCTTCCCAATCACAGTGCGCCTTTGCTGGGTAAGTTGTGGACATTGTAGGCACCCCGAGACCCTGGTGGAACGCGGCGGGACTTGTGGGACTCGAACCTGGGTGTGATTTTGGACCAAATTCGGGACTTTTGCCCACTTTCCCAACTTTTCTTCCCAATCACAGTGCGCCTTTGCTGGGTGCGTTGTGGACATTGTAGGCACCCCGAGACACTGGTGGAACGCGGCGGGACTTGTGGGACTCGAACCTGGGTGTGATTTTGGACCAAATTCGGGACTTTTGCCCACTTTCCCAACTTTTCTTCCCAATCACAGTGCGCCTTTGCTGGGTGCGTCGTGGACATTGTAGGCACCCCGGAACCCTGGTGGAACGCGGCGGGACTTGTGGGACTCGAACCTGGGTGTGATTTTGGACCAAATTCGGGACTTTTGCCCACTTTCCCAACTTTTCTTCCCAATCACAGTGCGCCTTTGCTGGGTAAGTTGTGGACATTGTAGGCACCCCGAGACCCTGGTGGAACGCGGCGGGACTTGTGGGACTCGAACCTGGGTGTGATTTTGGACCAAATTCGGGACTTTTGCCCACTTTCCCAACTTTTCTTCCCAATCACAGTGCGCCTTTGCTGGGTGCGTTGTGGACATTGTAGGCACCCCGAGACACTGGTGGAACGCGGCGGGACTTGTGGGACTCGAACCTGGGTGTGATTTTGGACCAAATTCGGGACTTTTGCCCACTTTCCCAACTTTTCTTCCCAATCACAGTGCGCCTTTGCTGGGTGCGTCGTGGACATTGTAGGCACCCCGGAACCCTGGTGGAACGCGGCGGGACTTGTGGGACTCGAACCTGGGTGTGATTTTGGACCAAATTCGGGACTTTTGCCCACTTTCCCAACTTTTCTTCCCAATCACAGTGCGCCTTTGCTGGGTAAGTTGTGGACATTGTAGGCACCCCGAGACCCTGGGTTAGGGTTAGGGTTAGGGTTAGGGTTAGGGTTAGGGTTAGGGTTAGGGTTAGGGTTAGGGTTAGAGGGTTAGGGTTAGGGTTAGGGTTAGGGTTAGGGTTAGGGTTAGGGTTAGGGTTAGGGTTAGGGTTAGGGTTAGGGTTAGGGTTAGGGTTAGGGTTAGGGTTAGGGTTAGGGTTAGGGTTAGGGTTAGGGTTAGGGTTAGGGTTAGGGTTAGGGTTAGGGTTAGGGTTAGGGTTAGGGTTAGGGTTAGGGTTAGGGTTAGGGTTAGGGTTAGGGTTAGGGTTAGGGTTAGGGTTAGGGTTAGGGTTAGGGTTAGGGTTAGGGTTAGGGTTAGGGTTAGGGTTAGGGTTAGGGTTAGGGTTAGGGTTAGGGTTAGGGTTAGGGTTAGGGTTAGGGTTAGGGTTAGGGTTAGGGTTAGGGTTAGGGTTAGGGTTAGGGTTAGGGTTAGGGTTAGGGTTAGGGTTAGGGTTAGGGTTAGGGTTAGGGTTAGGGTTAGGGTTAGGGTTAGGGTTAGGGTTAGGGTTAGGGTTAGGGTTAGGGTTAGGGTTAGGGTTAGGGTTAGGGTTAGGGTTAGGGTTAGGGTTAGGGTTAGGGTTAGGGTTAGGGTTAGGGTTAGGGTTAGGGTTAGGGTTAGGGTTAGGGTTAGGGTTAGGGTTAGGGTTAGGGTTAGGGTTAGGGTTAGGGTTAGGGTTAGGGTTAGGGTTAGGGTTAGGGTTAGGGTTAGGGTTAGGGTTAGGGTTAGGGTTAGGGTTAGGGTTAGGGTTAGGGTTAGGGTTAGGGTTAGGGTTAGGGTTAGGGTTAGGGTTAGGGTTAGGGTTAGGGTTAGGGTTAGGGTTAGGGTTAGGGTTAGGGTTAGGGTTAGGGTTAGGGTTAGGGTTAGGGTTAGGGTTAGGGTTAGGGTTAGGGTTAGGGTTAGGGTTAGGGTTAGGGTTAGGGTTAGGGTTAGGGTTAGGGTTAGGGTTAGGGTTAGGGTTAGGGTTAGGGTTAGGGTTAGGGTTAGGGTTAGGGTTAGGGTTAGGGTTAGGGTTAGGGTTAGGGTTAGGGTTAGGGTTAGGGTTAGGGTTAGGGTTAGGGTTAGGGTTAGGGTTAGGGTTAGGGTTAGGGTTAGGGTTAGGGTTAGGGTTAGGGTTAGGGTTAGGGTTAGGGTTAGGGTTAGGGTTAGGGTTAGGGTTAGGGTTAGGGTTAGGGTTAGGGTTAGGGTTAGGGTTAGGGTTAGGGTTAGGGTTAGGGTTAGGGTTAGGGTTAGGGTTAGGGTTAGGGTTAGGGTTAGGGTTAGGGTTAGGGTTAGGGTTAGGGTTAGGGTTAGGGTTAGGGTTAGGGTTAGGGTTAGGGTTAGGGTTAGGGTTAGGGTTAGGGTTAGGGTTAGGGTTAGGGTTAGGGTTAGGGTTAGGGTTAGGGTTAGGGTTAGGGTTAGGGTTAGGGTTAGGGTTAGGGTTAGGGTTAGGGTTAGGGTTAGGGTTAGGGTTAGGGTTAGGGTTAGGGTTAGGGTTAGGGTTAGGGTTAGGGTTAGGGTTAGGGTTAGGGTTAGGGTTAGGGTTAGGGTTAGGGTTAGGGTTAGGGTTAGGGTTAGGGTTAGGGTTAGGGTTAGGGTTAGGGTTAGGGTTAGGGTTAGGGTTAGGGTTAGGGTTAGGGTTAGGGTTAGGGTTAGGGTTAGGGTTAGGGTTAGGGTTAGGGTTAGGGTTAGGGTTAGGGTTAGGGTTAGGGTTAGGGTTAGGGTTAGGGTTAGGGTTAGGGTTAGGGTTAGGGTTAGGGTTAGGGTTAGGGTTAGGGTTAGGGTTAGGGTTAGGGTTAGGGTTAGGGTTAGGGTTAGGGTTAGGGTTAGGGTTAGGGTTAGGGTTAGGGTTAGGGTTAGGGTTAGGGTTAGGGTTAGGGTTAGGGTTAGGGTTAGGGTTAGGGTTAGGGTTAGGGTTAGGGTTAGGGTTAGGGTTAGGGTTAGGGTTAGGGTTAGGGTTAGGGTTAGGGTTAGGGTTAGGGTTAGGGTTAGGGTTAGGGTTAGGGTTAGGGTTAGGGTTAGGGTTAGGGTTAGGGTTAGGGTTAGGGTTAGGGTTAGGGTTAGGGTTAGGGTTAGGGTTAGGGTTAGGGTTAGGGTTAGGGTTAGGGTTAGGGTTAGGGTTAGGGTTAGGGTTAGGGTTAGGGTTAGGGTTAGGGTTAGGGTTAGGGTTAGGGTTAGGGTTAGGGTTAGGGTTAGGGTTAGGGTTAGGGTTAGGGTTAGGGTTAGGGTTAGGGTTAGGGTTAGGGTTAGGGTTAGGGTTAGGGTTAGGGTTAGGGTTAGGGTTAGGGTTAGGGTTAGGGTTAGGGTTAGGGTTAGGGTTAGGGTTAGGGTTAGGGTTAGGGTTAGGGTTAGGGTTAGGGTTAGGGTTAGGGTTAGGGTTAGGGTTAGGGTTAGGGTTAGGGTTAGGGTTAGGGTTAGGGTTAGGGTTAGGGTTAGGGTTAGGGTTAGGGTTAGGGTTAGGGTTAGGGTTAGGGTTAGGGTTAGGGTTAGGGTTAGGGTTAGGGTTAGGGTTAGGGTTAGGGTTAGGGTTAGGGTTAGGGTTAGGGTTAGGGTTAGGGTTAGGGTTAGGGTTAGGGTTAGGGTTAGGGTTAGGGTTAGGGTTAGGGTTAGGGTTAGGGTTAGGGTTAGGGTTAGGGTTAGGGTTAGGGTTAGGGTTAGGGTTAGGGTTAGGGTTAGGGTTAGGGTTAGGGTTAGGGTTAGGGTTAGGGTTAGGGTTAGGGTTAGGGTTAGGGTTAGGGTTAGGGTTAGGGTTAGGGTTAGGGTTAGGGTTAGGGTTAGGGTTAGGGTTAGGGTTAGGGTTAGGGTTAGGGTTAGGGTTAGGGTTAGGGTTAGGGTTAGGGTTAGGGTTAGGGTTAGGGTTAGGGTTAGGGTTAGGGTTAGGGTTAGGGTTAGGGTTAGGGTTAGGGTTAGGGTTAGGGTTAGGGTTAGGGTTAGGGTTAGGGTTAGGGTTAGGGTTAGGGTTAGGGTTAGGGTTAGGGTTAGGGTTAGGGTTAGGGTTAGGGTTAGGGTTAGGGTTAGGGTTAGGGTTAGGGTTAGGGTTAGGGTTAGGGTTAGGGTTAGGGTTAGGGTTAGGGTTAGGGTTAGGGTTAGGGTTAGGGTTAGGGTTAGGGTTAGGGTTAGGGTTAGGGTTAGGGTTAGGGTTAGGGTTAGGGTTAGGGTTAGGGTTAGGGTTAGGGTTAGGGTTAGGGTTAGGGTTAGGGTTAGGGTTAGGGTTAGGGTTAGGGTTAGGGTTAGGGTTAGGGTTAGGGTTAGGGTTAGGGTTAGGGTTAGGGTTAGGGTTAGGGTTAGGGTTAGGGTTAGGGTTAGGGTTAGGGTTAGGGTTAGGGTTAGGGTTAGGGTTAGGGTTAGGGTTAGGGTTAGGGTTAGGGTTAGGGTTAGGGTTAGGGTTAGGGTTAGGGTTAGGGTTAGGGTTAGGGTTAGGGTTAGGGTTAGGGTTAGGGTTAGGGTTAGGGTTAGGGTTAGGGTTAGGGTTAGGGTTAGGGTTAGGGTTAGGGTTAGGGTTAGGGTTAGGGTTAGGGTTAGGGTTAGGGTTAGGGTTAGGGTTAGGGTTAGGGTTAGGGTTAGGGTTAGGGTTAGGGTTAGGGTTAGGGTTAGGGTTAGGGTTAGGGTTAGGGTTAGGGTTAGGGTTAGGGTTAGGGTTAGGGTTAGGGTTAGGGTTAGGGTTAGGGTTAGGGTTAGGGTTAGGGTTAGGGTTAGGGTTAGGGTTAGGGTTAGGGTTAGGGTTAGGGTTAGGGTTAGGGTTAGGGTTAGGGTTAGGGTTAGGGTTAGGGTTAGGGTTAGGGTTAGGGTTAGGGTTAGGGTTAGGGTTAGGGTTAGGGTTAGGGTTAGGGTTAGGGTTAGGGTTAGGGTTAGGGTTAGGGTTAGGGTTAGGGTTAGGGTTAGGGTTAGGGTTAGGGTTAGGGTTAGGGTTAGGGTTAGGGTTAGGGTTAGGGTTAGGGTTAGGGTTAGGGTTAGGGTTAGGGTTAGGGTTAGGGTTAGGGTTAGGGTTAGGGTTAGGGTTAGGGTTAGGGTTAGGGTTAGGGTTAGGGTTAGGGTTAGGGTTAGGGTTAGGGTTAGGGTTAGGGTTAGGGTTAGGGTTAGGGTTAGGGTTAGGGTTAGGGTTAGGGTTAGGGTTAGGGTTAGGGTTAGGGTTAGGGTTAGGGTTAGGGTTAGGGTTAGGGTTAGGGTTAGGGTTAGGGTTAGGGTTAGGGTTAGGGTTAGGGTTAGGGTTAGGGTTAGGGTTAGGGTTAGGGTTAGGGTTAGGGTTAGGGTTAGGGTTAGGGTTAGGGTTAGGGTTAGGGTTAGGGTTAGGGTTAGGGTTAGGGTTAGGGTTAGGGTTAGGGTTAGGGTTAGGGTTAGGGTTAGGGTTAGGGTTAGGGTTAGGGTTAGGGTTAGGGTTAGGGTTAGGGTTAGGGTTAGGGTTAGGGTTAGGGTTAGGGTTAGGGTTAGGGTTAGGGTTAGGGTTAGGGTTAGGGTTAGGGTTAGGGTTAGGGTTAGGGTTAGGGTTAGGGTTAGGGTTAGGGTTAGGGTTAGGGTTAGGGTTAGGGTTAGGGTTAGGGTTAGGGTTAGGGTTAGGGTTAGGGTTAGGGTTAGGGTTAGGGTTAGGGTTAGGGTTAGGGTTAGGGTTAGGGTTAGGGTTAGGGTTAGGGTTAGGGTTAGGGTTAGGGTTAGGGTTAGGGTTAGGGTTAGGGTTAGGGTTAGGGTTAGGGTTAGGGTTAGGGTTAGGGTTAGGGTTAGGGTTAGGGTTAGGGTTAGGGTTAGGGTTAGGGTTAGGGTTAGGGTTAGGGTTAGGGTTAGGGTTAGGGTTAGGGTTAGGGTTAGGGTTAGGGTTAGGGTTAGGGTTAGGGTTAGGGTTAGGGTTAGGGTTAGGGTTAGGGTTAGGGTTAGGGTTAGGGTTAGGGTTAGGGTTAGGGTTAGGGTTAGGGTTAGGGTTAGGGTTAGGGTTAGGGTTAGGGTTAGGGTTAGGGTTAGGGTTAGGGTTAGGGTTAGGGTTAGGGTTAGGGTTAGGGTTAGGGTTAGGGTTAGGGTTAGGGTTAGGGTTAGGGTTAGGGTTAGGGTTAGGGTTAGGGTTAGGGTTAGGGTTAGGGTTAGGGTTAGGGTTAGGGTTAGGGTTAGGGTTAGGGTTAGGGTTAGGGTTAGGGTTAGGGTTAGGGTTAGGGTTAGGGTTAGGGTTAGGGTTAGGGTTAGGGTTAGGGTTAGGGTTAGGGTTAGGGTTAGGGTTAGGGTTAGGGTTAGGGTTAGGGTTAGGGTTAGGGTTAGGGTTAGGGTTAGGGTTAGGGTTAGGGTTAGGGTTAGGGTTAGGGTTAGGGTTAGGGTTAGGGTTAGGGTTAGGGTTAGGGTTAGGGTTAGGGTTAGGGTTAGGGTTAGGGTTAGGGTTAGGGTTAGGGTTAGGGTTAGGGTTAGGGTTAGGGTTAGGGTTAGGGTTAGGGTTAGGGTTAGGGTTAGGGTTAGGGTTAGGGTTAGGGTTAGGGTTAGGGTTAGGGTTAGGGTTAGGGTTAGGGTTAGGGTTAGGGTTAGGGTTAGGGTTAGGGTTAGGGTTAGGGTTAGGGTTAGGGTTAGGGTTAGGGTTAGGGTTAGGGTTAGGGTTAGGGTTAGGGTTAGGGTTAGGGTTAGGGTTAGGGTTAGGGTTAGGGTTAGGGTTAGGGTTAGGGTTAGGGTTAGGGTTAGGGTTAGGGTTAGGGTTAGGGTTAGGGTTAGGGTTAGGGTTAGGGTTAGGGTTAGGGTTAGGGTTAGGGTTAGGGTTAGGGTTAGGGTTAGGGTTAGGGTTAGGGTTAGGGTTAGGGTTAGGGTTAGGGTTAGGGTTAGGGTTAGGGTTAGGGTTAGGGTTAGGGTTAGGGTTAGGGTTAGGGTTAGGGTTAGGGTTAGGGTTAGGGTTAGGGTTAGGGTTAGGGTTAGGGTTAGGGTTAGGGTTAGGGTTAGGGTTAGGGTTAGGGTTAGGGTTAGGGTTAGGGTTAGGGTTAGGGTTAGGGTTAGGGTTAGGGTTAGGGTTAGGGTTAGGGTTAGGGTTAGGGTTAGGGTTAGGGTTAGGGTTAGGGTTAGGGTTAGGGTTAGGGTTAGGGTTAGGGTTAGGGTTAGGGTTAGGGTTAGGGTTAGGGTTAGGGTTAGGGTTAGGGTTAGGGTTAGGGTTAGGGTTAGGGTTAGGGTTAGGGTTAGGGTTAGGGTTAGGGTTAGGGTTAGGGTTAGGGTTAGGGTTAGGGTTAGGGTTAGGGTTAGGGTTAGGGTTAGGGTTAGGGTTAGGGTTAGGGTTAGGGTTAGGGTTAGGGTTAGGGTTAGGGTTAGGGTTAGGGTTAGGGTTAGGGTTAGGGTTAGGGTTAGGGTTAGGGTTAGGGTTAGGGTTAGGGTTAGGGTTAGGGTTAGGGTTAGGGTTAGGGTTAGGGTTAGGGTTAGGGTTAGGGTTAGGGTTAGGGTTAGGGTTAGGGTTAGGGTTAGGGTTAGGGTTAGGGTTAGGGTTAGGGTTAGGGTTAGGGTTAGGGTTAGGGTTAGGGTTAGGGTTAGGGTTAGGGTTAGGGTTAGGGTTAGGGTTAGGGTTAGGGTTAGGGTTAGGGTTAGGGTTAGGGTTAGGGTTAGGGTTAGGGTTAGGGTTAGGGTTAGGGTTAGGGTTAGGGTTAGGGTTAGGGTTAGGGTTAGGGTTAGGGTTAGGGTTAGGGTTAGGGTTAGGGTTAGGGTTAGGGTTAGGGTTAGGGTTAGGGTTAGGGTTAGGGTTAGGGTTAGGGTTAGGGTTAGGGTTAGGGTTAGGGTTAGGGTTAGGGTTAGGGTTAGGGTTAGGGTTAGGGTTAGGGTTAGGGTTAGGGTTAGGGTTAGGGTTAGGGTTAGGGTTAGGGTTAGGGTTAGGGTTAGGGTTAGGGTTAGGGTTAGGGTTAGGGTTAGGGTTAGGGTTAGGGTTAGGGTTAGGGTTAGGGTTAGGGTTAGGGTTAGGGTTAGGGTTAGGGTTAGGGTTAGGGTTAGGGTTAGGGTTAGGGTTAGGGTTAGGGTTAGGGTTAGGGTTAGGGTTAGGGTTAGGGTTAGGGTTAGGGTTAGGGTTAGGGTTAGGGTTAGGGTTAGGGTTAGGGTTAGGGTTAGGGTTAGGGTTAGGGTTAGGGTTAGGGTTAGGGTTAGGGTTAGGGTTAGGGTTAGGGTTAGGGTTAGGGTTAGGGTTAGGGTTAGGGTTAGGGTTAGGGTTAGGGTTAGGGTTAGGGTTAGGGTTAGGGTTAGGGTTAGGGTTAGGGTTAGGGTTAGGGTTAGGGTTAGGGTTAGGGTTAGGGTTAGGGTTAGGGTTAGGGTTAGGGTTAGGGTTAGGGTTAGGGTTAGGGTTAGGGTTAGGGTTAGGGTTAGGGTTAGGGTTAGGGTTAGGGTTAGGGTTAGGGTTAGGGTTAGGGTTAGGGTTAGGGTTAGGGTTAGGGTTAGGGTTAGGGTTAGGGTTAGGGTTAGGGTTAGGGTTAGGGTTAGGGTTAGGGTTAGGGTTAGGGTTAGGGTTAGGGTTAGGGTTAGGGTTAGGGTTAGGGTTAGGGTTAGGGTTAGGGTTAGGGTTAGGGTTAGGGTTAGGGTTAGGGTTAGGGTTAGGGTTAGGGTTAGGGTTAGGGTTAGGGTTAGGGTTAGGGTTAGGGTTAGGGTTAGGGTTAGGGTTAGGGTTAGGGTTAGGGTTAGGGTTAGGGTTAGGGTTAGGGTTAGGGTTAGGGTTAGGGTTAGGGTTAGGGTTAGGGTTAGGGTTAGGGTTAGGGTTAGGGTTAGGGTTAGGGTTAGGGTTAGGGTTAGGGTTAGGGTTAGGGTTAGGGTTAGGGTTAGGGTTAGGGTTAGGGTTAGGGTTAGGGTTAGGGTTAGGGTTAGGGTTAGGGTTAGGGTTAGGGTTAGGGTTAGGGTTAGGGTTAGGGTTAGGGTTAGGGTTAGGGTTAGGGTTAGGGTTAGGGTTAGGGTTAGGGTTAGGGTTAGGGTTAGGGTTAGGGTTAGGGTTAGGGTTAGGGTTAGGGTTAGGGTTAGGGTTAGGGTTAGGGTTAGGGTTAGGGTTAGGGTTAGGGTTAGGGTTAGGGTTAGGGTTAGGGTTAGGGTTAGGGTTAGGGTTAGGGTTAGGGTTAGGGTTAGGGTTAGGGTTAGGGTTAGGGTTAGGGTTAGGGTTAGGGTTAGGGTTAGGGTTAGGGTTAGGGTTAGGGTTAGGGTTAGGGTTAGGGTTAGGGTTAGGGTTAGGGTTAGGGTTAGGGTTAGGGTTAGGGTTAGGGTTAGGGTTAGGGTTAGGGTTAGGGTTAGGGTTAGGGTTAGGGTTAGGGTTAGGGTTAGGGTTAGGGTTAGGGTTAGGGTTAGGGTTAGGGTTAGGGTTAGGGTTAGGGTTAGGGTTAGGGTTAGGGTTAGGGTTAGGGTTAGGGTTAGGGTTAGGGTTAGGGTTAGGGTTAGGGTTAGGGTTAGGGTTAGGGTTAGGGTTAGGGTTAGGGTTAGGGTTAGGGTTAGGGTTAGGGTTAGGGTTAGGGTTAGGGTTAGGGTTAGGGTTAGGGTTAGGGTTAGGGTTAGGGTTAGGGTTAGGGTTAGGGTTAGGGTTAGGGTTAGGGTTAGGGTTAGGGTTAGGGTTAGGGTTAGGGTTAGGGTTAGGGTTAGGGTTAGGGTTAGGGTTAGGGTTAGGGTTAGGGTTAGGGTTAGGGTTAGGGTTAGGGTTAGGGTTAGGGTTAGGGTTAGGGTTAGGGTTAGGGTTAGGGTTAGGGTTAGGGTTAGGGTTAGGGTTAGGGTTAGGGTTAGGGTTAGGGTTAGGGTTAGGGTTAGGGTTAGGGTTAGGGTTAGGGTTAGGGTTAGGGTTAGGGTTAGGGTTAGGGTTAGGGTTAGGGTTAGGGTTAGGGTTAGGGTTAGGGTTAGGGTTAGGGTTAGGGTTAGGGTTAGGGTTAGGGTTAGGGTTAGGGTTAGGGTTAGGGTTAGGGTTAGGGTTAGGGTTAGGGTTAGGGTTAGGGTTAGGGTTAGGGTTAGGGTTAGGGTTAGGGTTAGGGTTAGGGTTAGGGTTAGGGTTAGGGTTAGGGTTAGGGTTAGGGTTAGGGTTAGGGTTAGGGTTAGGGTTAGGGTTAGGGTTAGGGTTAGGGTTAGGGTTAGGGTTAGGGTTAGGGTTAGGGTTAGGGTTAGGGTTAGGGTTAGGGTTAGGGTTAGGGTTAGGGTTAGGGTTAGGGTTAGGGTTAGGGTTAGGGTTAGGGTTAGGGTTAGGGTTAGGGTTAGGGTTAGGGTTAGGGTTAGGGTTAGGGTTAGGGTTAGGGTTAGGGTTAGGGTTAGGGTTAGGGTTAGGGTTAGGGTTAGGGTTAGGGTTAGGGTTAGGGTTAGGGTTAGGGTTAGGGTTAGGGTTAGGGTTAGGGTTAGGGTTAGGGTTAGGGTTAGGGTTAGGGTTAGGGTTAGGGTTAGGGTTAGGGTTAGGGTTAGGGTTAGGGTTAGGGTTAGGGTTAGGGTTAGGGTTAGGGTTAGGGTTAGGGTTAGGGTTAGGGTTAGGGTTAGGGTTAGGGTTAGGGTTAGGGTTAGGGTTAGGGTTAGGGTTAGGGTTAGGGTTAGGGTTAGGGTTAGGGTTAGGGTTAGGGTTAGGGTTAGGGTTAGGGTTAGGGTTAGGGTTAGGGTTAGGGTTAGGGTTAGGGTTAGGGTTAGGGTTAGGGTTAGGGTTAGGGTTAGGGTTAGGGTTAGGGTTAGGGTTAGGGTTAGGGTTAGGGTTAGGGTTAGGGTTAGGGTTAGGGTTAGGGTTAGGGTTAGGGTTAGGGTTAGGGTTAGGGTTAGGGTTAGGGTTAGGGTTAGGGTTAGGGTTAGGGTTAGGGTTAGGGTTAGGGTTAGGGTTAGGGTTAGGGTTAGGGTTAGGGTTAGGGTTAGGGTTAGGGTTAGGGTTAGGGTTAGGGTTAGGGTTAGGGTTAGGGTTAGGGTTAGGGTTAGGGTTAGGGTTAGGGTTAGGGTTAGGGTTAGGGTTAGGGTTAGGGTTAGGGTTAGGGTTAGGGTTAGGGTTAGGGTTAGGGTTAGGGTTAGGGTTAGGGTTAGGGTTAGGGTTAGGGTTAGGGTTAGGGTTAGGGTTAGGGTTAGGGTTAGGGTTAGGGTTAGGGTTAGGGTTAGGGTTAGGGTTAGGGTTAGGGTTAGGGTTAGGGTTAGGGTTAGGGTTAGGGTTAGGGTTAGGGTTAGGGTTAGGGTTAGGGTTAGGGTTAGGGTTAGGGTTAGGGTTAGGGTTAGGGTTAGGGTTAGGGTTAGGGTTAGGGTTAGGGTTAGGGTTAGGGTTAGGGTTAGGGTTAGGGTTAGGGTTAGGGTTAGGGTTAGGGTTAGGGTTAGGGTTAGGGTTAGGGTTAGGGTTAGGGTTAGGGTTAGGGTTAGGGTTAGGGTTAGGGTTAGGGTTAGGGTTAGGGTTAGGGTTAGGGTTAGGGTTAGGGTTAGGGTTAGGGTTAGGGTTAGGGTTAGGGTTAGGGTTAGGGTTAGGGTTAGGGTTAGGGTTAGGGTTAGGGTTAGGGTTAGGGTTAGGGTTAGGGTTAGGGTTAGGGTTAGGGTTAGGGTTAGGGTTAGGGTTAGGGTTAGGGTTAGGGTTAGGGTTAGGGTTAGGGTTAGGGTTAGGGTTAGGGTTAGGGTTAGGGTTAGGGTTAGGGTTAGGGTTAGGGTTAGGGTTAGGGTTAGGGTTAGGGTTAGGGTTAGGGTTAGGGTTAGGGTTAGGGTTAGGGTTAGGGTTAGGGTTAGGGTTAGGGGTTAGGGTTAGGGTTAGGGTTAGGGTTAGGGTTAGGGTTAGGGTTAGGGTTAGGGTTAGGGTTAGGGTTAGGGTTAGGGTTAGGGTTAGGGTTAGGGTTAGGGTTAGGGTTAGGGTTAGGGTTAGGGTTAGGGTTAGGGTTAGGGTT
>NW_027316730.1:20000-30000 GCF_033978685.3 Nerophis lumbriciformis | reverse complement strand
GCTATGGTTCTCCACCTGGGTCTGGAACGCCAAATTAGTCCCTCTCCTCGCTGGAAGTCCAAAAAAAAGGCGTGAATTTGACTAAGTGCCTAGGAGCATTTCCCTTTAAGAAGGCCGACGTGCTATGGTTCTCCACCTGGGTCAGGAAAGCAAAATTGTCCCTCTCCTCGCTGGAAGTCCAAAAAAAAGGCGTGAATTTGACTAAGTGCCTAGGAGGATGTCCCTTAAAGAAGGCCGACGTGCTATGGTTCTCCACCTGGGTCTGGAACGCCAAATTAGTCCCTCTCCTCGCTGGAAGTCCAAAAAAAAGGCGTGAATTTGACTAAGTGCCTAGGAGCATTTCCCTTTAAGAAGGCCGACGTGCTATGGTTCTCCACCTGGGTCAGGAAAGCAAAATTGTCCCTCTCCTCGCTGGAAGTCCAAAAAAAAGGCGTGAATTTGACTAAGTGCCTAGGAGCATTTCCCTTTAAGAAGGCCGACGTGCTATGGTTCTCCACCTGGGTCAGGAAAGCAAAATTGTCCCTCTCCTCGCTGGAAGTCCAAAAAAAAGGCGTGAATTTGACTAAGTGCCTAGGAGGATGTCCCTTTAAGAAGGCTGACCTGCTATGGTTCTCCACCCGGGTGCGGAAAGCAAAATTAGTCCCTCTCCTAGCTGGAAGTAGTCAAAAAAAGGCGGAAATTTGACTAAGTGTCATTATTTTAGAGTACCAGGCCTCTATAGAAAAGTTTGGTTTTTTGTCTATGTGTCATCATTTTAGAGTACCAGGCCTCTATAGAAAAGTTTGGTTTTTTGTCTATGTGTCATCATTTTAGAGTACCAGGGCTCTATAGAAAAGTTTGGTAAATTTGACTAAGTGTCTAGGAGCATTTCCCTTTAAGAAGGCCGACGTGCTATGGTTCTCCACCTGGGTCTGGAACGCCAAATTAGTCCCTCTCCTAGCTGGAAGTCCAAAAAAAAAGGCGTGAATTTGACTAAGTGTCTAGGAGGATGTCCCCTTAAGAAGGCCGACGTGCCTTGGTTCTCTACCTGGGTACGGAACACCAAATTAGTCCCTCTCCTAGCTGGAAGTCCAAAAAAAAGGCGTGAATTTGACTAAGTGTCTAGGAGCATTTCCCTTTAAGAAGGCCGACCTGCTATGGTTCTCCACCCGGGTCCGGAACTCAAAATTAGTCCCTCTCCTAGTTGGAAGTCATCAAAAAAAGGCGGAAATTTGACTAAGTGCCATCATTTTAGAGTACCAGGACTATAGCGGGGGAATTGGAGCCCTCTGGTGGACACTCGCTGCAAATGCACCCTGAATTAAAGACATTATTTCCAGTTCTTTTGGGGCCCTATTTTCAGGCGTAAATTTGACTAAGTGTCTAGGGGCATGTCCCTTTAAGAAGGCCGACCTGCTATGGTTCTCCACCTGGGTCTGGAACGCCAAATTAGTCCCTCTCCTCGCTGGAAGTCCAAAAAAAAGGCGTGAATTTGACTAAGTGCCTAGGAGCATTTCCCTTTAAGAAGGCCGACGTGCTATGGTTCTCCACCTGGGTCAGGAAAGCAAAATTGTCCCTCTCCTCGCTGGAAGTCCAAAAAAAAGGCGTGAATTTGACTAAGTGCCTAGGAGCATTTCCCTTTAAGAAGGCCGACGTGCTATGGTTCTCCACCTGGGTCAGGAAAGCAAAATTGTCCCTCTCCTCGCTGGAAGTCCAAAAAAAAGGCGTGAATTTGACTAAGTGCCTAGGAGCATTTCCCTTTAAGAAGGCCGACGTGCTATGGTTCTCCACCTGGGTCAGGAAAGCAAAATTGTCCCTCTCCTCGCTGGAAGTCCAAAAAAAAGGCGTGAATTTGACTAAGTGCCTAGGAGGATGTCCCTTAAAGAAGGCCGACGTGCTATGGTTCTCCACCTGGGTCTGGAACGCCAAATTAGTCCCTCTCCTCGCTGGAAGTCCAAAAAAAAGGCGTGAATTTGACTAAGTGCCTAGGAGCATTTCCCTTTAAGAAGGCCGACGTGCTATGGTTCTCCACCTGGGTCAGGAAAGCAAAATTGTCCCTCTCCTCGCTGGAAGTCCAAAAAAAAGGCGTGAATTTGACTAAGTGCCTAGGAGGATGTCCCTTTAAGAAGGCTGACCTGCTATGGTTCTCCACCCGGGTGCGGAAAGCAAAATTAGTCCCTCTCCTAGCTGGAAGTAGTCAAAAAAAGGCGGAAATTTGACTAAGTGTCATTATTTTAGAGTACCAGGCCTCTATAGAAAAGTTTGGTTTTTTGTCTATGTGTCATCATTTTAGAGTACCAGGCCTCTATAGAAAAGTTTGGTTTTTTGTCTATGTGTCATCATTTTAGAGTACCAGGGCTCTATAGAAAAGTTTGGTAAATTTGACTAAGTGTCTAGGAGCATTTCCCTTTAAGAAGGCCGACGTGCTATGGTTCTCCACCTGGGTCTGGAACGCCAAATTAGTCCCTCTCCTAGCTGGAAGTCCAAAAAAAAAGGCGTGAATTTGACTAAGTGTCTAGGAGGATGTCCCCTTAAGAAGGCCGACGTGCCTTGGTTCTCTACCTGGGTACGGAACACCAAATTAGTCCCTCTCCTAGCTGGAAGTCCAAAAAAAAGGCGTGAATTTGACTAAGTGTCTAGGAGCATTTCCCTTTAAGAAGGCCGACCTGCTATGGTTCTCCACCCGGGTCCGGAACTCAAAATTAGTCCCTCTCCTAGTTGGAAGTCATCAAAAAAAGGCGGAAATTTGACTAAGTGCCATCATTTTAGAGTACCAGGACTATAGCGGGGGAATTGGAGCCCTCTGGTGGACACTCGCTGCAAATGCACCCTGAATTAAAGACATTATTTCCAGTTCTTTTGGGGCCCTATTTTCAGGCGTAAATTTGACTAAGTGTCTAGGGGCATGTCCCTTTAAGAAGGCCGACCTGCTATGGTTCTCCACCTGGGTCTGGAACGCCAAATTAGTCCCTCTCCTCGCTGGAAGTCCAAAAAAAAGGCGTGAATTTGACTAAGTGCCTAGGAGCATTTCCCTTTAAGAAGGCCGACGTGCTATGGTTCTCCACCTGGGTCAGGAAAGCAAAATTGTCCCTCTCCTCGCTGGAAGTCCAAAAAAAAGGCGTGAATTTGACTAAGTGCCTAGGAGCATTTCCCTTTAAGAAGGCCGACGTGCTATGGTTCTCCACCTGGGTCAGGAAAGCAAAATTGTCCCTCTCCTCGCTGGAAGTCCAAAAAAAAGGCGTGAATTTGACTAAGTGCCTAGGAGCATTTCCCTTTAAGAAGGCCGACGTGCTATGGTTCTCCACCTGGGTCAGGAAAGCAAAATTGTCCCTCTCCTCGCTGGAAGTCCAAAAAAAAGGCGTGAATTTGACTAAGTGCCTAGGAGGATGTCCCTTAAAGAAGGCCGACGTGCTATGGTTCTCCACCTGGGTCTGGAACGCCAAATTAGTCCCTCTCCTCGCTGGAAGTCCAAAAAAAAGGCGGAAATTTGACTAAGTGCCTAGGAGGATGTCCCTTTAAGAAGGCCGACGTGCTATGGTTCTCCACCCGGGTCCGGAACTCAAAATTAGTCCCTCTCCTAGTTGGAAGTCATCAAAAAAAGGCGGAAATTTGACTAAGTGCCATCATTTTAGAGTACCAGGACTATAGCTGGGGAATTGGAGCCCTCTGGTGGACACTCGCTGCAAATGCACCCTGAATTAAACACATTATTTCCAGTTCTTTTGGGGCCCTATTTTCAGACGTTGTGGAGCCCTCCAGTGGACTCCCGCCTCCAATGCACCCCCCAAATTAAAGACATCACCCCCCAAACTAAAGACATTATTTCCAGTTCTTTTGGGGGCCTGTTTTCAGCCGGTTTGGCGTATTTCCTTGACGCCGGGGAGTCCTACAGGTGTTCCCGGGGAATGAGAGGCCTTTTGTGGGCCAGAAAGAGTGGGGAACCCTTGGAGCCCCTATTTTCAGACAGTTTGGCTTATTTCGGTGACGCCGGGGCGTCCATCACGTCTTCCCGGGGAATGAGAGGCCTTTTGTGGCCATATGTCAACAAAAGAGTGGGGAAATGGAGCCCTCCGGTGGACTCCCGCTGCAAATGCACCCCCCAAATTAAATACATTAATTCCAGGCCTTTTGGGGCCCTATATTCAGACGGTGTGGAGCCCTCCAGTGGACTCCCGCCTCCAATGCACCCCCATAATTATAGACATCACCCCCCAAATTAAACACATTATTTCCAGTTCTTTTGGGCCTCTATTTTCAGACGGTTTGGCGTATTTCCTTGACGCCGGGGAGTCCTACAGGTGTTCCCGGGGAATGAGAGGCCTTTTGTGGGCCAGAAAGAGTGGGGAACCCTTGGAGCCCCTATTTTCAGACAGTTTGGCTTATTTCGGTGACGCCGGGGCGTCCATCAGGTCTTCCCGGGGAATGAGAGGCCTTTTGTGGCCATATGTCAACAAAAGAGTGGGGAAATGGAGCCCTCCGGTGGACTCCCGCTGCAAATGCACCCCCCAAATTAAATACATTAATTCCAGGCCTTTTGGGGCCCTATTTTCAGACGTTGTGGAGCCCTCCAGTGGACTCCCGCCTCCAATGCACCCCCATAATTATAGACATCACCCCCCCAAATTAAAGACATTATTTCCAGTTCTTTTGGGGCCCTATTTTCAGCCGGTTTGGCGTATTTCCTTGACGCCGGGGAGTCCTACAGGTGTTCCCGGGGAATGAGAGGCCTTTTGTGGGCCAGAAAGAGTGGGGAACCCTTGGAGCCCCTATTTTCAGACAGTTTGCCGTATTTCGGTGACGCCGGGGCGTCCATCAGGTCTTCCCGGGGAATGTGAGGCCTTTCGTGGGCCATATTTTCAGACAGATTGGCCTGTTTCAGTGACGCCGAGGCGTCCATCAGGTCTTCCCGGGGAGTGTGAGGCCTTTTGGGGCCCTATTTTCAGACAGAAAAAAAAGAAAAGTAACCCTTACACTACAAAGGACAGCGGGGAAACGCCCCCCCAGCAAAGTCACAGGGGAAGTGGGGTAGACAAGTGGAGAGTGTCTGGGGAAAAGTCCACAAAATGATCAAAAATCACACACAGGTACGAGTGCCACAAGTCCCGCCGCGTCCCACCCGAGTCCGAGGTGCCCCCCACATGCCCAAAACGCACCCAGCAAAGGCGCACTGTGAGTGGGGAAGAAAAGTTGGAAAAGTGGGCAAAAGTCCCGAATTTGATCCAAAATTATACCCAGGTTCGAGTCCCACAAGTCCCGCCGCGTTCCACCAGGGTTCCAGGGTGCCTGACATGTCCACGACGCACCCAGCAAAGGCGCACTGTGATTGGGAAGAAAAGTTGGAAAAGTGGGCAAAAGTCCGGAAAATGACCAAAAACCACACCCAGGTTAGAGCCCCACACGTCCTGCAGTCGCACCCGAGTCCTGGGATGCCCAACATGTCCAAAAAAATCAAAAAAAGCCCAAAAAATCAAAAAAATCCCCGGGCCGTATCTTGGACGCCGGCGTACCGCGTTCGGCCCTCGTGCCGTAGTTTGGCGACCGATTGTAAAAATTTGCCGCGACCGGCTAGTTTTTTTCCTTGGAGTAAATAGAGAGTAGATCCAGCAGAAAATATGCACTATAAACAAAGAGAGGGAGTTTGGAGGGGGGCAAAAACGCCCTCTTGGAACTTTTGCAGCAGCACACATCAAACTAGCGGGGAGAAGGCATGCATAGCAAAAGGCCACGAAATGATCCAAAATCACACCCAGGTTCGAGTCCCACAAGTCCCGCCGCGTTCCACCAGGGTTCCGGGGTGCCTACAATGTCCAAGACGCACCCAGCAAAGGCGCACTGTGATTGGGAAGAAAAGTCCACAACGCACCCAGCAAAGGCGCACTGTGAGTGGGAAGAAAAGTTGGGAAAGTGGGCAAAAGTCCCGAATTTGGTCCAAAATCACACCCAGGTTCGAGTCCCACAAGTCCCGCCGCGTTCCACCAGGGTTCCGGGGTGCCTACAATGTCCACAACGCACCCAGCAAAGGCGCACTGTGAGTGGGAAGAAAAGTTGGGAAAGTGGGCAAAAGTCCCGAATTTGGTCCAAAATCACACCCAGGTTCGAGTCCCACAAGTCCCGCCGCGTTCCACCAGGGTTCCGGGGTGCCTACAATGTCCACAACGCACCCAGCAAAGGCGCACTGTGATTGGGAAGAAAAGTTGGGAAAGTGGGCAAAAGTCCCGAATTTGGTCCAAAATCACACCCAGGTTCGAGTCCCACAAGTCCCGCCGCGTTCCACCAGTGTCTCGGGGTGCCTACAATGTCCACAACTCACCCAGCAAAGGCGCACTGTGATTGGGAAGAAAAGTTGGGAAAGTGGGCAAAAGTCCCGAATTTGGTCCAAAATCACACCCAGGTTCGAGTCCCACAAGTCCCGCCGCGTTCCACCAGGGTTCCGGGGTGCCTACAATGTCCACAACGCACCCAGCAAAGGCGCACTGTGATTGGGAAGAAAAGTTGGGAAAGTGGGCAAAAGTCCCGAATTTGGTCCAAAATCACACCCAGGTTCGAGTCCCACAAGTCCCGCCGCGTTCCACCAGTGTCTCGGGGTGCCTACAATGTCCACAACTTACCCAGCAAAGGCGCACTGTGAATGGGAAGAAAAGTTGGGAAAGTGGGCAAAAGTCCCGAATTTGGTCCAAAATCACACCCAGGTTCGAGTCCCACAAGTCCCGCCGCGTTCCACCAGTGTCTCGGGGTGCCTACAATGTCCACAACTCACCCAGCAAAGGCGCACTGTGATTGGGAAGAAAAGTTGGGAAAGTGGGCAAAAGTCCCGAATTTGGTCCAAAATCACACCCAGGTTCGAGTCCCACAAGTCCCGCCGCGTTCCACCAGTGTCTCGGGGTGCCTACAATGTCCACAACTTACCCAGCAAAGGCGCACTGTGAATGGGAAGAAAAGTTGGGAAAGTGGGCAAAAGTCCCGAATTTGGTCCAAAATCACACCCAGGTTCGAGTCCCACAAGTCCCGCCGCGTTCCACCAGTGTCTCGGGGTGCCTACAATGTCCACAACTCACCCAGCAAAGGCGCACTGTGATTGGGAAGAAAAGTTGGGAAAGTGGGCAAAAGTCCCGAATTTGGTCCAAAATCACACCCAGGTTCGAGTCCCACAAGTCCCGCCGCGTTCCACCAGGGTTCCGGGGTGCCTGACATGTCCACGACGCACCCAGCAAAGGCGCACTGTGATTGGGAAGAAAAGTTGGGAAAGTGGGCAAAAGTCCCGAATTTGGTCCAAAATCACACCCAGGTTCGAGTCCCACAAGTCCCGCCGCGTTCCACCAGTGTCTCGGGGTGCCTACAATGTCCACAACTTACCCAGCAAAGGCGCACTGTGAATGGGAAGAAAAGTTGGGAAAGTGGGCAAAAGTCCCGAATTTGGTCCAAAATCACACCCAGGTTCGAGTCCCACAAGTCCCGCCGCGTTCCACCAGTGTCTCGGGGTGCCTACAATGTCCACAACTCACCCAGCAAAGGCGCACTGTGATTGGGAAGAAAAGTTGGGAAAGTGGGCAAAAGTCCCGAATTTGGTCCAAAATCACACCCAGGTTCGAGTCCCACAAGTCCCGCCGCGTTCCACCAGGGTTCCGGGGTGCCTGACATGTCCACGACGCACCCAGCAAAGGCGCACTGTGATTGGGAAGAAAAGTTGGGAAAGTGGGCAAAAGTCCCGAATTTGGTCCAAAATCACACCCAGGTTCGAGTCCCACAAGTCCCGCCGCGTTCCACCAGGGTTCCGGGGTGCCTACAATGTCCACAACGCACCCAGCAAGAGCGCACTGTGATTGGGAAGAAAAGTTGGGAAAGTGGGCAAAAGTCCCGAATTTGGTCCAAAATCACACCCAGGTTCGAGTCCCACAAGTCCCGCCGCGTTCCACCAGGGTTCCGGGGTGCCTACAATGTCCACGACGCACCCAGCAAAGGCGCACTGTGATTGGGAAGAAAAGTTGGGAAAGTGGGCAAAAGTCCCGAATTTGGTCCAAAATCACACCCAGGTTCGAGTCCCACAAGTCCCGCCGCGTTCCACCAGGGTTCCGGGGTGCCTACAATGTCCACAACTTACCCAGCAAAGGCGCACTGTGATTGGGAAGAAAAGTTGGGAAAGTGGGCAAAAGTCCCGCATTTGGTCCAAAATCACACCCAGGTTCGAGTCCCACAAGTCCCGCCGCGTTCCACCAGGGTTCCGGGGCGCCTACAATGTCCACGACGCACCCAGCAAAGGCGCACTGTGATTGGGAAGAAAAGTTGGGAAAGTGGGCAAAAGTCCCGAATTTGGTCCAAAATCACACCCAGGTTCGAGTCCCACAAGTCCCGCCGCGTTCCACCAGTGTCTCGGGGTGCCTACAATGTCCACAACTTACCCAGCAAAGGCGCACTGTGATTGGGAAGAAAAGTTGGGAAAGTGGGCAAAAGTCCCGAATTTGGTCCAAAATCACACCCAGGTTCGAGTCCCACAAGTCCCGCCGCGTTCCACCAGGGTTCCGGGGTGCCTGACATGTCCACGACGCACCCAGCAAAGGCGCACTGTGATTGGGAAGAAAAGTTGGGAAAGTGGGCAAAAGTCCCGAATTTGGTCCAAAATCACACCCAGGTTCGAGTCCCGCAGGTCCCGCCGCGTTCCACCAGGGTTCCGGGGTGCCTACAATGTCCACAACGCACCCAGCAAAGGCGCACTGTGATTGGGAAGAAAAGTTGGGAAAGTGGGCAAAAGTCCCGAATTTGGTCCAAAATCACACCCAGGTTCGAGTCCCACAAGTCCCGCCGCGTTCCACCAGGGTTCCGGGGTGCCTACAATGTCCACAACTTACCCAGCAAAGGCGCACTGTGATTGGGAAGAAAAGTTGGGAAAGTGGGCAAAAGTCCCGAATTTGGTCCAAAATCACACCCAGGTTCGAGTCCCACAAGTCCCGCCGCGTTCCACCAGTGTCTCGGGGTGCCTACAATGTCCACAACGCACCCAGCAAAGGCGCACTGCGATTGGGAAGAAAAGTTGGGAAAGTGGGCAAAAGTCCCGAATTTGGTCCAAAATCACACCCAGGTTCGAGTCCCACAAGTCCCGCCGCGTTCCACCAGTGTCTCGGGGTGCCTACAATGTCCACAACGCACCCAGCAAAGGCGCACTGTGATTGGGAAGAAAAGTTGGGAAAGTGGGCAAAAGTCCCGAATTTGGTCCAAAATCACACCCAGGTTCGAGTCCCACAAGTCCCGCCGCGTTCCACCAGGGTTCCGGGGTGCCTACGATGTCCACAACGCACCCAGCAAAGGCGCACTGTGATTGGGAAGAAAAGTTGGGAAAGTGGGCAAAAGTCCCGAATTTGGTCCAAAATCACACCCAGGTTCGAGTCCCACAAGTCCCGCCGCGTTCCACCAGGGTTCCGGGGCGCCTACAATGTCCACAACTTACCCAGCAAAGGCGCACTGTGATTGGGAAGAAAAGTTGGGAAAGTGGGCAAAAGTCCCGAATTTGATCCAAAATTATGCCCGGGTTGGAGTACCACGAGTCCGGCCGCGTTCCACCGGTGTCCCGGGGGTGCCTGGCATGTCCACAACTTACCCAGCAAAGGCGCACTGTGATTGGGAAGAAAAGTTGGGAAAGTGGGGAAAAAAAGTACCGGAAAATATCCAAAATTATGCCCGGGTTGGAGTACCACGAGTCCGGCCGCGTTCCACCGGTGTCCCGGGGGTGCCTGGCATGTCCACAACTTACCCAGCAAAGGCGCACTGTGATTCGGAAGAAAAGTTGGGAAATTGGGGAAAAAAAGGACCGGGAAATATCCAAAATTATGCCCGGGTTGGAGTACCACGAGTCCGGCCGCGTTCCACCGGTGTCCCGGGGGTGCCTGGCACGTCCACAACTTACCCAGCAAAGGCGCACTGTCAGTGGGGAAGACCAAACATGTCTCGGATTTTTTCCAAGTACCTTAACGAGAGAGGCTAAAAAGCACCTGTTTTTACCTTCTCTCGTTGTTGTACTTAGAAAAAAAAC